>NC_054544.1:38448530-38478530 GCF_017654505.1 Polyodon spathula
TTTGGAAGCATTTACGTATATTCTGAAAAAAACATTTCCGAAAGCACCAATCATAGCTTTTAAAACAGATGCAAATTTGGATATTTTAGTCCAATGTCAACATAAAGGGATCACAGATATATTAAGGGACATTGAAACCTGTAAAAGCACGTGTAAAGTGTGCAAATATATTGGTAGAGATAAAAGTGAAATCGCAAATAAAGAAAAAAAAATCTGTCATGCAAGGATAGCAACCTTGTATATGATATATTTTGCATGAAATGTAACAAAACAAAATATGTAGGAGAGACAGGTAAATCATTATATAAAAGAATACAGAACAACCTATCAAATATAAGAAATAAAAAAATAAATGAACCAGTAGTTCAACACTTTACAATGAACAGACAAACCACTGATGGCCTGCCGCCGCACGCAAACAGCCAGTGACGGGACCACCCAGGCACCCCAGTAACAACAGCCAATGACTCTCTCCCAGGACCAGTGCACTCCAGCACACAGCCATCCTGGAGGAACTCAGCCCTCCCCCGGGGCCAGCACAGAGTCTGCGGCATCCTACTCTGACACCAATGTAGCAATCTCGGTTAACGCAGGCAGGCACATCACACAGGGCGAGGCAATCCACACACAGGCGGAAGGCGGGCGCGAACCCGGGACCTCACACACTAAAGCATAGTAACGATACCGCTGTACAAAAGAACCGGCTCCTTTACAATGAGTGTATATAGGGCTATTTCCTTTTTTTTTTTTTTTTGCTTAATATTTTACATTGAAGTAACTGATAGCCTGGAAATACATCCATTGACCCAACTACTGCATTTAAAGCCCATGCTCTTTACATAGTTTTTTTTTCACCTGTTAATGCCAAAAAATGCCAGTATGTTAACAGTACAGATCCTGTATCCTTCGTTGTTTTAATTTTCCATGATTCACATTGCTGAATTCACCCCTTCTCCTGCCTGGACTCTCCAGGCTGCAGTGGCTACAGGCATGTCTTCATCAGCTTGACTTTGTTCTGTCCCATAATTACACCCTCCCCTCTTTGCCCACAGTGCCGTGTACACAGTAAAGGGTAAGCCTCAAAGGTCAGATACATTAAGGATGAATGATAGCGACATTGATACTTATGATATGTTTTATAAAAACAAATTAAAGAGGTTTTATGAAAGAATTGGTGTAAGTGAACTGCTATCTTTATAAATGCAAAGGTTATAGCTGTATATCTAGCTATCCTATACTGCCTGTTTCTGTGTGTGTGTGTGTGTGTGTGTGTGTGTGTGTGTGTGTGTGTGTGTGTGTGTAAAATAAATGTACCGGGATATAACATTTGTCGACCTATTATTTATTTGAAGAATGTTTTTTAAAGTCTGCTTTTTTAATTGAATAAACAAAGTTTGACATTCATAAACACATTCCAGACTTATCCAGTCTAGAAATTATTATTAATATTTTTATAATAACTGTAACTGGGGAGGAAGGCCCGTGTGCCTCTAGTAAAACACTACTGGAAAATGTAAACAATATGTGCTGGTCTGCTTTCTAGTAAAGCTAAGTCAACAGAAGACTAAACTATGGAAGAATGTAAACAGACACCAAGGAGTTGTGTATTGGGGTACAATTGAACTAGACTGTGGTACTTCAGCATCTTTAATTGCTCATTAATTTATGTGAAGCTTGTAGAGCTTCATTAAACAAGGTGAGTTAGTGGAGATTAATGACAATTGGAGGTGATTACATGTGAAAGGGATTTAGTAAGACAAGTTTGGCAGCTGATATAAAGTTGCCAGAGGGTGGCAAAGGTCAGAGAGGATAATGGAATAGAAAATTCTTTCTGATTAGAGAAACTAATGTGCTTTGGGGAATCATTTGACAGAGTGGTAAAGTGGCACAGTGAGAAACACTCAGGATACTATTAATAAGAAACACACTTATTGTGAAGTGATGTGCCTAATACAATTTCTTTTTTTTTTCTTCCTGTAGAATAGTGTGTACAGTAAATTCGGATGTTGCTATAGTAATTCTGTAAGTCCCAGCTCTGACTAGGTTAGCCCTTATAAAAATTTCCCATAGTAAAAGCATAGCAAAGTGTAATACAGCACAGTGAAAGCATGGTAAACCATAGGTAAGCATTGTAAAGCCCAGAGTGGTACGGTAAAGTATATTAAAAAGTGTGCAAACCATGGTAAACGATGGTAAAATGCCTGGTATTACCATGGGAAAATTGCAAAATTACTGTGCAAGTATACCATGGTAAACTTTTATAAGGGAGAGACTGAAACGCCCTTGTAGAGCCGACCTCTGTGTTTGCAGACCTAACCACGCCTTAGTTAAATTGATTATGTCACCACATTGTTAAGTCGACTTTGGGCTGCTTTCAGGTTTCATCACTATGGAACACACACACGTGTGTGCATATGTGTTGAGAGACTATAGCGATCAGGCTAAAGGGGCTCTGAGGTCAGCTGGTCTCTTATAAAAGTTGCCAGTTTACCATGCAATTCCTGTGCTTATGTAATGGGCACTGTTGTTATGGATTCAGTGTCATGAAGTTAGAACTGTCATTAAGTACAGCTGGTCTTATAGACAAGAATAATAGAAAAAGGAATAGAAGTTAATGGAAAGTATATATGTAAGATAGAGATAGAATTTCTGTGAAGGGAGAAAAAAATGAAAAAGCCGCGAAAGAGAAATAAGAAAATAGAAGAGAAAGATCTGGTATTTCCATAAATGGCGAGTATTTTCTTAATGGTGTTATTGTGCTTATTTATTAGCTGTGGTGCCTTTTCCTTCTTACAATGCTTTACCCTAGCTATGTATCATGCATGCCTGTGCGTTAAAGATTTCACTGTCCTTTTTTATCTGCTACACATCACTAGGCTCTTGTTACGGCATGTCGCAGTAAACTGTTGTGAGGGACAGTGCAGGGCAGTTTGAAATGCAGCACAGTGATTGGGAGTTTGAATATCTATCTGCACCATTAATTTCCAGGACCAGTTATGTACAGGAAATAGGCCTCTTGTTCTGATGGCTATACCAGGAGTCAATACAAATAAAAGGGTCCCTGTGTAAATAATGGAATAGTGGATCTGAATTACATCTTGTTTGTCAAAAACGTTGTGCTGTAATCACCATTAAAGATAGTTTGATTGGTGCAACCTCCTATTCTAGCCCATACAGAAACATTTCAAATCCCAGCAAAACTAAGTTTGACATAATAGAACAAGTTCTCTGCCATCCCCACCTACTCTCTGTGTCTAATGCCTCGTTCACACTGCCTTGCACTACATGCTTCAGCTGCCCACGA
The DNA here is from genome assembly GCF_017654505.1 of Polyodon spathula. Classification (NCBI taxonomy): domain Eukaryota; kingdom Metazoa; phylum Chordata; class Actinopteri; order Acipenseriformes; family Polyodontidae; genus Polyodon; species Polyodon spathula. Next base: position 38,451,835 of record NC_054544.1, read on the forward strand.
AATCTGAGGTGCTTCAGTGCTTTTTTCCAAACCTGGCCAACCTTGAAAATTCTTGTTGTGCGTCAAAGGTCAGTGGGGGATTGTGGGATCATATTGTGTTTTGTTTGAAAGAAACTGGTGCTAAAAAATACATTTAACCTTAGGATCATTACCAATGAAAAGGAATCTGGTTAGTAAGGAGACCACAGCGCAAACAATCAGCTTTTGTCATTGTGTTTATCATGAATAAAAAAAAAAAAAAAACAAACAATGCGACTTCAGACTTTCGTCTTGTGTGCCAAAGCAGGATGAACATTGTCCAATTTAACAAAGTCCTCTGCTTTTGGTAAATACAACAAAGAAAATGTCTTTTTGGTGTTTTATCGATATGAAAGAAAATGCAGCCACAATGGTAGCAATTTCCCTGTTGGTTTTTTACACGCGACTCCTGGTTACGTGATGACGCATTTCCTTTGTAGCCAGTTTGGCTACATGAAATATGAAATACAAAGCCTGAACAGACAGCCAGGCTCAACCGCATAGGTGAGCAGTGGAAACCGTTTTGTTGCCATCGGCAGCCATAGCCAGAAGTTCCAGGCAGTGGAAACAGGGAATAAGATGGAGGTGAGGGATGGTAGAGTTGAATAGTCACATTGTCTCATCATTTGAATGGAATGAGGAAGACTATTGGGTTCTAGCACCTACGACTCTCCAGACAATCTCAAACCAAGCTCTTTGCCAGATGAAGGCTGATAGAGTGAAAAATGGGTGATGTAACAAAGCATTTCCAGTGACATTTGAAGCTGCACACACTTAACATTAAGGCTTATGAAGTTTGTTAGAGACTTCAATAACGTAATAGACTATAATCACAGAGATAACACCATCAAAACCACCCTTTTGAAGTAAAAATAAGAACAATCAACAGTTACTGAAATATTGCCAAAGCCAGATATTTCACTTCTTAGGAACAGAAGTACAGTACTATTCTTCTATTCCCTTATAAATAGATGCACTTTCTGCAGTGCTGATTATATCATTCTCAGCAATGGGCAGTAGATTGGATGTCTTTGGGCAGCAAAACTTAAAAAAAAAACTCATCACTGAATTAGCAGCCAACTCTCTGTAATAAATTGGGTAACTTCACAGATACTTGTAGTTCAAGTGGAACAGATGCTTTACCATATAAAGAAACTTAAGAAATGTTAATACATTTTTTTTTCAGTGACAGGCTACAAAACTGTGCTAATATGATTAAGGTATTTAATATGTTTTCAAGAAGGACACAGCTTTCTAACGTTTCTCCCAGGGGAACATGTGAAGCTACAGTGAAAGAATGAAGCGCCTTTTCTTTTTTCTGATTGTTAACAAGACAGGAAAGTGATATTTGTCTTTTACGTCCACATCTCTGCACTTCTCTGCCTATCCCTGCCTCAGACAGTATAGTCACTGTTCACATGCACACAGACAGTACTCACAATGGCTATTAACTACCAACACTTGTAAAAGTTTACCACAGTAAATCTGCACAGTCATTTTGCAGATTTTGCGCACATCTGTTAGTTGAACCCAACTGCAAAATCTTTGAGCTCTCCTAACAGCTAGATAAGACTACACACACACACACAGTTCAATTAAGATGATCCAAATATTATGCAGATAAGAAATAATCTGATTTAAAAAAGAAGAGGAACCACAGAGTTCACCCTTTGATAAGCTGTGGTCTTGTTGTGAGCCATAACAGAGTGCTCAGGATAACACAAAGGGTAACTAAACCGAGTGTCGAATACAGCGCTTTACAGTGTCATAATGACAGCATTGTAGGGTGAAGCCTCTGCTGTATGAGTAGAAAAAATTATTTGAAGTAGGAAATAAAAGCTTAGAATACGACATTGCAATTTGCTACAGAAGGCTTGTTTGTACAAAATTGGGAACTCCCTTTTCCTTAGAGTTAGAAATTCTCATACTCTGAAAACAAAGGCACAGTTTTTCTTTTAAATACACTCTAAGAAACACTTTTTGATAAATCAGCAGGGGTGTTGTTTGGTTGATTGTCAAGGGCTTCCATTTCTAGGTAAACTTGATGTTACTCTATAGGCCATTTCTGGATAACACTCTTCACGCAGGTTTCCAGTACTAACTTCCCTGAAGGAAACTGGAATAAATGAAGAGTGTTTTTGAAACCCAGCAGATCAATTTAAACACTTGGCAATCCACTTTAGCCTGATGGAGGAATCTATGTGGTCTTTAAAGCATGCAAAACACACCCCATTTTTGATGACAGTATTACCAGACTCTCAGAGCAAATGTGCTATTACTCACATCCACTGGTCTTGCCAGGGGGACAGGTTATAATGGTTACCCTCTGGTGTGTCAGATATTAAACGTGGTTCTGAGAGCTCCATGGAGGTCACAGTTGTTTTCAACTACCGTATTCCTTCAAATTTAAGACCCCCTGGAAATTTAAGACACAAACCAGATTTTCCACCCTAAAACATCAAAGCTACATTTACAAAGATACAACCTCAATTACGCATATAAGAAAACGACGCATGAAGGCAGTTTGGGGCGGTCTGCTGTCACACAGAGCACTACAGTTATGAGCTGCTTCTCATTTCCAGTCGTGATTACGCACATCTATTTTTCTCCCTTTTTGTGAATTGTGGTATTGCTTGGCATGTCGAAAAATATGGGGGTCTGGTCAGCTACTACTGTTTGTTAGAATAGAGCCTAATAACGAAAAGCTGAAATTATAAAAGCTTCTCTTTGAATTCCTCAGGAAGCTAATGATGCTTCTTTGAAAATATCTGCCTGTATGTCATTTATGATTCAAGATTGGGCAGTGACATCTCTGTTCGTCTTTTCTCAGCAGTCAGTCACGTTGTTGTTTGTGTACTCCGGTAGTCACATCTTTTGTTGGCGATTTTAATACACACATCACTATACTCAAATTTAAAATACAGGACATTTCTTAGAAGAAATTGGTTAAAAAGTGTGTCTTAAATTCAAAGGAATACGGTAATTTGAGGTAGTACAAACAATGACCACTAGGACGGGTATAATGTGCAGCTGTATAAAAGAGGTTTTCCCCACTTAATTTACATAGATGCAGATGGGAGATAATTAAGATGCACTTTTTTTGCTATGTTAATTAGTAAGAGAGGTAAATTACAAACCAAGCAGAAACAGCAAAAGGAAACACAGATAATAAATATGTCAAAAATTGACTATTTAATTTTTTTTTTTTTACTTTTACAATTAAACCATTAAATTAAAAACAGTCTAATACAGAATTTTATAAAACAGAAATTTAAAAAAAGACAAGAAAAGGGGTAGTTTGTAGAAATAGAACAATTAAGAGTCTGAAGCAATATATAATTTGAATTTAAAATTAACAAAAATAATGCAGTTGATTGTAAATTAGAAAAACACAGATAGGAAAGTGATTTTGTAAAAATAGGTTTTCTATCTTGACTTAAACAGTAAGAGACCCTGCTTCCATGATAGAAGGCAGATCATTCCAGAATTTAACTACAAGAAAAGGCCCTTCCTCCCATATTATTTTTATTCACCCTGGAATAACCAGCATCCCTGCTCAAGAAGGTTGAATGTAAATTGAATGTAAATTCCCCTTTCAATTGACAGGGTAGACCAGCTCAGTTTATCTTCTATATATATATCATCTATATACATCAACAACTATAAAATCACTCAATAGGGGTAGATTTAGTAATTCTAAATAGTGTTTCAGCTAGAAGTTTTTTCTACATACTATATACATACGTTTCTTACATACTCTTACCTAGCCGTAAAAGAAAGACTTTGAGTCTAAATGTTTGTCATAGAAGTTTCTTTTGTTATTACAAAAGTATCAATATGATTGTGGCACCCAGCCTTAGGGCTATTGATTTGACTAGGCCACCCCTCAATTATACCAGGAGTAAGGGGACCTTGGAGTTACCAGATCTCCTGTATTGTGATCCCCACTTGAGTCCCTTCCAATTAAATGGAAGAATAAAGCAACAGAAGCTGTACATAACAGTTAAACCTTACCCTGCAATGGAAAGGTAATGATATTTATTTAAAATACCAAACAAATTGTCAAACAAAATAAAAGTTTGCTTTGTAGTGCATGTATCTTTTTTGCTAACTGACAATTATTATATGCTACAGTAGGTCAAGCCAAATAGAAAGCAAGAATAAGTTTGGTAAAGCACAGAAATGTCAGGGCAGCCACTCTCAGATGCCACTGCACCTGGAGAGAAAAGTGCTCAAGGAAAGAAAACAAAGAAAATACAAAAGTGTTTCAAAATAAATGAACAGAAAATACAACTAAATCATAAAATACATGTGCCAACAAATCTAAATTGTTCTCAAAAACCACATCATGAATAATTATAACAAACACCAGGTGTGATCTAATGGAGGCTGAATACAGCCTTCCTAAACTTTAGTTTAGAATTTCTTTACAAACACAACACTGTAGCGTTAGATAATTGAAGCTTTTGTTTTTTTCTACCTGTGGCAATGTGCCCCGCCCCTGTGTGTATTATTGTGTTATATGTTGCGTGTTTGTGGTAATGTTGGTGTGTTGTAAAGGACACAGGGTCTAAAGTGAGTTATGAGCACGAGTGTTGTAAAGTGTAATTTGTATTTAAGCACGAGGATTGCACAAATCACTTCACGTGCAAAGTAAAAGGGTATTGATATGTGAGCACGGGAGTGCACAGATTAGTTCACGTGGTCGGATTCAAGCGAATAATTAATTGGAAATTGAATCCCAGCACAAGTGTATATATAGATGCATGAAGCACTCACTCGGTATTGTATGTTCGGTGAGTGGAGAACGGGTGTGGAGAGGAGAGAATTAAACAAAGTAAGAAAGTAAATCTAAGTTGCTTTTACTCACTGTGTTTGTTTAGCATTCGTTTATCTATTTGTTTTGTTTGTCTGTTTATTTTGGCCTCAAGTGCCGTGTGCTGTTTTGTTACAACCTTTTATTTTCTGCTTAATAATAAACCGCTCAGCAGCGCTTTCATTCACAATTTCACCCATCCTGTCTGTGTTGTTTCCTGGTTCTGACATCACCACTCAGCCAGACTGCCACACTACCGCAAAGGGCTGCACTCAGATTTGTTAGCATACAATGTATTAAACACTAGTAGGAGGTAGTATAGTCGAGTAGTGTGTTTTCTTTTTAGTAGCAAACATAAGAAAATCTCAAGATGCAGTGTTTAAACACGCGAATCAAAGCAAACAGTAATTAGATTATTGATAACAAATAATAAAATGGTCTCACAAGCTAAATTCAACAAAATAATATATTGGGAAATGCAGTACTTTCTTTTGATAGAAGTTCCTCTCCAAGCAGCTCAACCTTACTTGTAAGAAAGGTTGACTGCTTATGTGTTAACACTCCTGAGGATCACATTAATAAACTTATAATATGATCTAAGACTGGATTTTCCTGGTCCATCTGGCCATTCACAATACCATAAGCCTGGCTGTGCAGTCATTTCATCAACTGTAAGGAGGCTTTGGGGCTTGACTAGATTATAAGGAAATCCCTAACACAATACCAAGTGACTTGGTTTGTTGATTGTACAGCTGCTGTCAGTCATTAATAAAGCAACCTATGCAGTGTGCGCTCTTGTAATAATATCCATCCACACATTAACGTCCTGGAAGGCGTGTCTGGTTGCTAAGAACATAGCAGTGGGTATAGAGAGTTTTAGTCTATAGAGAATTCAGGGTTTGTCCTTGGGGGTTGGTATGTGTGTGCTTATTGGACTGCAGCCATATCCCAGCATGAAAAACTATGCAGCCCTAGTACCGGTTTTGAAAAACACCTGTTTCTAGGAGGACTTCTGGCTGCCCGGGTTACAATCTCACGTTTTGACCCAGGTTGAATGAGACAAAATGCATGACAGCCTTTAGTAAGCTGACTCAAAAATAACAAACAGCCATGCCTGCATGAAGGCTTGACTTTCAAAAGGGACATTTCTGTTTAGCCATGTTTTTGTTGATTTTGAGACACAGCATATTCCAGCAGGGATGAAGAAACATTTGCTCTAATCAACATTTAGGCCGTCGGTTCAATCCAGAGATGCTTGGATGGAAGCATCTGTAACAAGCTGCTTCCGGTACATTGATACGAGCATTGTGCACTTGCGTCTGTCACCGAGATCAGCTCTGCTTGATCAAAAGCAGTGTGAAATCGCGGACCCGTCCTGACAAGTATTGACACCGGGTCCTAAACCAGGTAGGTTTTGACTTGATTAGAGTATGCCAATGTGAAAGGGGCTCTAGACTGCTGCAACTCTTCTTATACCATATTTAGGGTTTTGCAGTAATGCCTATAAAATCAAAACACAATGATTTAAAACAAAGATACATCTTAATGTGCATGTCAATGGTGGAGAAAAATAAACAGAACAAATAATTGCAAACATCTATGAAATGTAAGAGGACACTAAACCAAACAAACATTCAAAACAAATATTAATCTCCAATTGCTTTAAGCCATATTTACTAGTCCTATAATCACAATACTACCGCCTACATCAGGAAGTACTATACTCACTATGGTATAAGTACTATACTATAGGACCAGTCTGCCAAATAAATACAGAATAAACTGACCTCTAGCTGCTTTAGTGTTGGGTATTATTCCTTCACCCAGCATCAGCTGTGGCAAACTGTACTTGTGCTGCATCCAATAGATTGTTAAATACTTACATAATCACCCAGTGGAGAAGGAATTATAAAATGTCAATTAATGGAGAATTTAAATAAGGTATTACCAACTACAGTTCAAATTCCTGTTCTGGCACAGTATTTCAATGTGTAATGCATTCAGGAAGATACTTCTGCAAGAAACATTGCTAAGTCTGGCTTTTTTCCAAAAGAACTAATTAATTAGCACCATTGCTTTACTTTACTCTGTAGACTACCATATGCTGGTATCTGAATGTGTATAATCCAGACCCCTGAGTAAGTATACCAAGAACTGGTCCAAATAGAGGGAAATTGTTGTATAGTCTCTACAGAGATCCTATTGACATGAATAACAATACAAGCATTATTTATTCTCATTTATTAATTGTGAATAGGGTGTTGAGTCAGACAGTTTTAATCATTGCATTGCCTCTCATTAGCATTGCAACATTATCACTGGTCCATTTTGTGACGAATATCTTGTAAACCTTTGACTTCCTGGTACACTTTTACCTCCTGTATCAGACTAAGACAGTCTATATAAAATAATCTTAACCACAGGAAGTGATGTCGTACCAAAAGAAAGGAAGTGTTTACTTTCTCTTGCTACAGCATGGCGCTTGAAAAACCAAACAAGCAAAGAAAAAGTATGTTCAGCATAAAGATAAGGGATACTGATGTCAACGTTCAATTTCTGAAATGGAAGAAATTCATTTAAATTCCACATGGTTCATTTTAAGCATTTTTGTTATAAATAAGTAATACATCTAATATTGTGTTATAGTGGATTATAAACAATACTAAACAATTACTAATAGCAATAATGTAAAGGCTAGAGAGTCGTGGACCGGAAGAAACAACTAACTTCCTGGATGGAAGTTTAACATCTTATCATTCAACTATAGAACAAACTCTGTAGTCGAGAGGCAAGTGTGTGCATTGTGCTGATGTTAGTATTGCTAAGGAGAGCCATTGCATTAATTGACTAGTGAGGAAAAAAATGTGAAACTATCCACTTCAGTACTGCAGTCAGGTTTAGCAAATGTATATAAAAACATTGCAGTGTAGCAGTATTCTACAGTGTTTTGTTTTTGTCTGATGAGAGTTGATGCGCAGAGTTAAAGTACTTGAAGAAATGAGAAGGGAGAGCTCCATCAATAACATTATTATCGGTAGAAAAGTAGTGAATACCTGTACTGCTAAATCTATCATTTTGAAACATGAGTACTGCAGGCTTACCAAAGTAATGATATAATAATAGTTCTGGTATGGTAGCTGTTTTAACATGATCCTAATTAATACATCTGAAGCTGAGAAACTGTGAACAAAGAGCAGTATGTTTCACAGGAAGGTTCTGTTACCCTGGAAAAAATATCCTGCAGATTTTTTAATTTTTTTTATGTATTATTATTATTAAAAACATTCAAATAACTCACACATACTACATTTGGTCACAAGGTGGCATGCTCTGCTATGCAAAAATCCTATTAGTGATATTATTTGTGTCACTTCACCTTCTTTGAAACAAAGATTGATACCATGTGCATACTTCAAAGCTGCAATAAGTGGGAATGCAAAACTGCCCCATGGCAGTGTAATTTCACAACGTCTGTCACCAGTGCATACAATTAATGTCCATATTTTGCATAACATGTACAAGGAAGGTGGTATTTAGACTACTGGCACCATACTTTTGGACAATTCCTTTCTTTTTTTTATTTTTCACATTTTTTTTCCGCAAGTTTTGAAATGTGTCGTGATATACTGTATTTTACAAATCACAAGGTTTTAAAATGTGTCGTGATATATTTTACAAATCACAAGGTTTTAAAATGTGTCGTGATATATTTTACAAATTACAAGGTTTTAAAATGTGTTGTGATATACTGTATTTTACAAATCACAAGGTTTTAAAATGTGTTGTGATATATTTTACAAATCACAAGTTTTAAAATGTGTTGTGATATATTTTATTGTACAAAGCCTACAGATTATGACACCATTTGTTGTTGTTGTTGCTGTTGTAGTTATCATTTTACCAGCAGAAAAACAATAGAAACTGTCAGAGGGCATCCAGTCACCTATAGCACAATCGGTCAAAGTGAACAGCCTGCTGTGACTGTTTTCCACCAATGAAGTCTGTTTCAGCATGAGATCTACAGCATCAGAGTTAAAGAATGGGTAGCAATACTAGGAACGGTCATCCTGGCTCTGTTTCAAATTAGATTGCAGACTGAGTGACCTTCTATGGCTGTGATCACAAAACACATTAATAAGAGGCTTTATTTCTGCATTGTGGGAATGTTTTATTGATCAGCCTTATCAATAAATTCCTAATTGGATTTTGGTCTATTGCTAGAGTCACGCAGCCGAAAAAGACTATAGACTTTTGCCAGTGATCTAGTCGAGCTCTAAATGTGCAGACCTTCTGCTACAGATGTGTTTTACTGTTTGCGCAGTATTTCTGTAGGCACTATGTTATGTAGTTTATCTTGCCTATCATCTCCAGCCTAGCGCTGCTGGTACTGCATTTGCACTAGCATTGCCTTTTTCTAGTTTCCCATGGTCAATTTGAACAGTAGTGTTTGCAGATATGTCAAGCGTATACCTACTGCACGAGTGAGGTCAAAAAGCTCTACTTATACACTGCAGTTTGGATTGCAAAAGTCTGTTCAGAGAGGTACACTTGAGAGGTATACTGAATGTGATCATGCCCAGCTTTTTGTAAAGGGGATTCATACCTCTTTGGCAAGGGAGCAAATCCTGTAGCGCAAAGGGGGTGAGAATAAATTCGATAGAAATGTAGGCATTACAGAATAAATAAAACGGGCCAGGGAATTGTCGGAAAAACTTGAATCTCCCCCTGCTCTCCCAGATATGCTCAGGCACAATAAAAATAGCAGGTGCGCCTGAAATCATTTTTTGTTACATTTTTTTTTACAATCCATATGGAAGCTTTTTAAAATCTATCTATCTATCTATCTATCTATCTATCTATCTATCTATCTATCTATCTATCTATCTATCTATCTATCTATCTATCTATCTATCTATCTATCTACTAAAACTCCATTAGTATACCTCTTTAAATCTGCACAGTAATTTAATAGTTTACCATACCTTCTCCTTGCTAATACTCTGAGATCGCAAGTGCATTAACTTGCACAAACCCACACAACATTGCCATGTGTTTGCCATTGTATACTGCAGTAAACATTTACAATGAGTTTTAGGAGATTTAACATCAAAACATATTATATTAGAATGCAAAAAATGTGCTGATGTCAGACACTTCCCTTTGGACTTAATTGTGCTTGTTTCAGGCAATACATTATGAGTGGGAGGGACCATGCTGTGCCAACAGATGTTACTGTATGCAGTCACATGTTTCTACATCACTTTCTCAGTGTAAAACCAGTTCAACTTTTGAGTGATATGGAGGAAGTGACACAAACAGCAACATGAATGCAGTCAGGGTTTAAGTTAATATTTGACAGGGCCTTATTTAAAAAAAAAAAAAAAAAAAAAACGGGATGGCACAGGGAGTGTGAAGTTACGTTTGTGCAAGCATGCATGTGAATGTACAGTCGGCATTTATGCGGTCTTGCAATTTCTGTACATGAGACATGAGGATTTATGAACTGGGATGGTGTGCATTTTGTATTTGTTTCCTGAAATTACCTGGGGGGTCTTAAAACCTGACAAGTGTTTAGTGTTTCTGTTTCCTAACCTGGGGAACGATTATCAAAACAGAATGTCAAATCTTCACTCTTCTCACGTCTTGGTGACGTGAGAACACAATTTTGTGCATACCTGCCTTCATATCACTTTTCAGTAATGGCATTTGATATAATTCAAGGGTTAGACATGCACTACGTCGCACACACGTTTTGTAAATGGGCTGTCCCTCCTATGGCGAGATAATTTGATGCAAATTGAATCCCCTTATATGTATTCTGCACAACATAAAAACTACATCTCAATGTTTCAAGTCAGTTTCATCCATTAAAACACCCCGTAGACATTGGATTAGTGCCGACCTGGCTACCTACGCTATTGACAGTGCTATGGCAGGTGTTTCAAATTCTTTCAGTCCAGTTCTGTAACGCATATGTCCAGGTCTTCAGTGAACACTCATTTATATAGGGTTAGATGTCTCAAGGGCTGCTGCAGTGTTTGATCTTTGACTAGCAGATACTTGTAACTCAATAAAGCTACCCTGGGAAAATTGAGTGAACGCTATCTGTCTTCAGTAGGCTGGTGTGTGCATCAACCGCACAGCACTGTGCCACTCGCTCACCTTCCTGCTTTTAAGAAACTCCCAAGTCTCACCTTTCCCTCCTCCCTGTGCTAAGGTAGCCCAGTCCTTGCTCTCACTCCTAATTGGCTGGACTAGGGTAGGGAGCGAGGTCACGTGGTATTGTTTCCAGCTCCACGACGCCATTTTGGAGGAAAGTTTGGAATTTCGGGGATATCGGAGGAAAAAACGAAAGAAGTTTGACTTTAAGAAATCGCAAAGAAGCGAAGAGGGGGAGAGAGGAGAAAAACCGCAAGCAAAATCGAGCAAATGGGTCTGGAATGCAAGGATTCAACTTTGCATATGTGAAACTGAAACGGGATTTGCGTTATTTTGGATTTTAGTTTTTTTTTTCTGTCTTGCTCAGCTACGTGCGCGTTGGGTTAGGGGAAACTGTGCGCTGCTGGAATTCTGCTTTCCTGGTGCAATTCTGTTTTTTTGTGAAGTTTCTTCGTCTGCTTTCTCAGACATAAGCAGTATTGTATGTGTGCCCCCTCCCTCTCGCTCGCTCCAGTCAGGTTTGCTGGGTTGTACAGTATCGTACTGGTTGGTTGGTGGGTGGTGTGTTCGCTAGGATTCCAGACACAGTGACAGAAATCTGCTTCCATTCTTTTCATACCAAAGTCACGAGTCGATCTTTTAAAAAACCAAAAACCTTGCCATTTGGATTTCATGCAGAAGGACTACACCCGTTTTTTTTTTTTTTGCATTCTATTCAAGAACTCCTAAATCAAAGGAATTGTTTTATTGTGTGCTTTCTTTATTTTTTTCACCCGGTTTCCGAAGATGCCGGTTAGGAAGAAAGGTGAGTTTATTGAATTTAATGCACTCTGTATTTATTTTTTAGAAGTATTGTTTTGCATTTGAATCGGGTTTACTTGTTTATTACTTTTATTTATTTATTTATTTTAGATTAGTCCGATGGCAAAATACAAAAAGCAGGTGTCTAATAAAAAAAAAAAAAAACGAAGTTTTAACGTGTTAACTTGTTGGCATATTTGAAACTGTTGTACAATTACATTTCATTAGTTTCACATCATGTCAGTTAATAGATTGTTTAGACTTTTTTAGTTATATGTGTGTGTGTGTGTGTGTGTGTGTGTGTGCTGTCGTTCTTTTGGTGTCAGAGTATTCTAATCTAAAATGAGTGTACAGTCTGCACGTAGTGTAGATTGCAAGTTGCCAACACCTTGGCCGGGTATATTTTAATTGTTTGTATGCGTGTGCAGTAACTACTAATGAAAGTTATTTCTGATTCCACGCAGATGCACAGCGAGCTTTGGGTCTCCTTGAAGAATATCGGTCTAAACTGAGTCAAACGGAGGACAGACAACTCAGAAACTCCATTGAGAGAGTTATCAACATCTTTCAGAGTAACCTGTTCCAGGCTCTCATAGGTATTTTGTTTTGTTTGAACAATTTCTGCCTTTTTTTTTGCTTCCCGAAATACCGATATGATTACAAGAGTTTAGCTGCAGCAGGCAAAAGTCAAAATTGCTAACAGATGCTTTACGCTAAAGTATTTGCTTAGCAGTTGGGACTTCTTCAGTATGGAATCGCGAACTACGTTTACAGATAACCTTGTGGAGTTTTTTTTTTTAAAGTTGTTTATTTATAGTAAGTTTGCAAACAGAGCGCGCTCCGAATTAAAACTCAATCTTCCTTCTTCTGAAAAGCCTAATTCGAGCGGTTTGTTTTTGACCTGCGTGTGTAACCGATTAGCATCTTGAGATTCACCTTGGCACTTTTAGGTTTACATTATGTTAAGTAAAGCAGAAAAGCCATATCCTTTTTGAAAACGAATTATAAGTACCCGGAGGGAGTAATGGCCTCTGTTCCCCTGTGAGGTTCCCATGGTTAATATTACATGTCACAAATATCATTGCACTCGAGGACAAAATGTCGATGGAGCAGAGCCATCTCAAAAGGAACAGGTACTGTAGAGTGTTTAATAGGAGAAAACAACACAGACCAGGTTACAAGGTTTGTTAAGGTGCTGGGGTATGCAGAAAGAGGGAGTGGAAACATATTATTCTATTCTGTAAGACTAATAGCTGTTTCTGAAAATTATGATAGGCTTCTGTTCAACACCTGTGAATTCACAAGGGATCTCATATTAATATACACAGGATGAGTCAAGGGCAACTGGTAGCGAAGGAGGCCTGTACTAGCCTTGCAGCTTTTAGACGGTGCTTTATGCACAAGACTTTCAAATAAATGACAGGATGAGGTTGTAACATACTGCAAACCACAACTGGTATTGAGTTTCTATACAGTGTACATTTTGTGTTCATTCTGTCGAGTGTGTTGAATCTTTGCAAGATACTTCATCAGTTGCTGGGTAGTGTCCTGGCTTGCAAGCTGAGTAAAAGTTCGGAACAGAAGGTAGGAGATGTACAAATGTGTTGAGTCATTAGATTCTGCCCTGGGGCAAGTGGTGTGCAAGTGAGGCGATGAGACAGGTGCTTCCGTTTAATTTCATGGGATATTGCATATCTTGCACTGATTAATTTATGCCTTTTAAATGGCCTATTTACGAGAACATTTAATTTTCTTAAGTAGGCATTTTATCTTTGCCCAAACTTTGTGTGTTTTTATGTTTGCCATGGGCGATCTTACAGTGAATATTCCCCGATCGTAACATACAGATCGTTTCTTGTTTTAAACGCCAAATTTGAACACCACACACTTTAGTCCTGTAAAATGGCAGCCAATTGATACAAGCAGAGGCTTAGTACGTATATCTCCAAGACTTTACTGTTAGGTCCTGGGTTGGTATTTATTCCATGGCTAACAAGGCGAGAAGTCATCTGTTTTAATTTTGTCGTCATCCACTGGGAGGCATAATTTAACCCCACCCCCCTGTCTGCTTTTAGCTAGGGTGGCTGAAATAGTTTACATTTTTCCACAGTAAGTTTAAGACCAAGTCTCCAGTAAAAGAACAAGTAATTTCATCATGAGCTCCTGTCAGGAATTCTAACAAGGGTCGTGGATAAATAAACGCTTGTTTGTATCATAACAAGGTGTAAGTCTGTTTAATTCAGGTCTAATTCTACTATATAAACTACGTTATAAACGCTTACATATTCAGCTTAATAGAGTATTTATATTTTACTTAAATGGTTCTTCCAAATGCTATGACCTGTAATTAGGTTTCCAACATCTGGTTAGGAATGTGTGATTCATCCTATCCAGCTAAGCTTAATTTGTCCATAATAATGTATTTGGCACTAAGAAGAGAGAAGTTTCAGGGGCTGCCACAGAAAACGATACAGCCTAGTATGAATGAGAGAGGATTTCCATTACCCTTTTTATATTTAATAAATTCCATAAATAACCAATTTGATGGCAACCCTGTCCCATAACCTGTGGGGTGTGTGTGTGTGTGTGTATCTATATATGTATATATATATATATGTGTGTGTGTGTGTGTGTGTGTGTGTGTGTATATATATATATATATATATATATATATATATATATATATATATATATATATATATATATATATATATATATATATATATATATATATAATATATATATATATATAATGTATATATATATATATATGTATGTATGTGTGTGTATGTATATATGTATATATATATATATATATATACACACACACACACACACACACACACACACACATACACACACACACACATACATTGCCTTGCAAAAGTATTCAGACCCCTGACCAATTCTCTCATATTACTGTATTACAATTGGTACATTGAAATTTTGTTCTGTTCAATATTTTATTTTAAAACACTGAAACTCAAAATCAATTATTGTAAGGTGACGTTGGTTTTATGTTGGGAAATATTTTTAAGAAAAATAAAAAACTGAAATATCTTGCTTGCATAAGTATTCAACCCCCACACATTAATATTTGGTAGAGCCAACTTTCACTGCAATAACAGCTTTAAGTCTTTTGGGGTAAGTATGTACCAGCTTTGTACACAGTGTCGGAGTGATTTTGGCCCATTCTTCGTGGCAGATTTGCTCCAGGTTGTTCAGGTTGGTTGGACGACGCTTGTGGACCGCAATTTTCAAATAGTGCCACAGATTTTCAATGGGATCGAGATCAGGAGTTTGACTGGGCCACTGTAGGGCATTCACCTTACTGTTCTTGAGCCACTCCAATGTTGCTTTGGCTTGTGCTGGGGATCATTGTCCTGCTGAAAGGTGAATTTCCTCCCAAGCTTCAGTTTTTTAGCGGACTGAAGCAGATTCTCTTGCAGTATTTTCCTGTATTTTGCTCCATCCATTCTTCCTTCAATTGTAACAAGATGCCCAGTCCCTGCTGATGAGAAGCATCCCCACAGTATGATGTTGCCACCACCATACTTCACTGAGGCATGGGCAGTGTTAGGTTTGTGCCACACATAGAGCTTTTTGGCCAAAACTCAAAGCGCTATCTTGGTCTCATCTGACCACAAAACCTTTTCCCACATTTTTTTTGGTGCAAACTGGGAGCTTCCACAGCACAGGGGTTGAATACTTATGCAAGCAAGTTTCATTTTCTTGTTCTGTGCACCGTAAATAATGATTGTGTACCATTAATTGATTAACAGTCTTTTCAGTGTTTTAAAATAAAATATTGAACAGAACGAAATTTCAATGTACCAATTGTAATTCGGTAATATGAGAGAATTGGTCAGGGGTCTGAATACTTTTACAATAATTGATTGTGAGTTTGTGTGTTTAAAAATAAAATATCAAACAGAACGAAATTTCAATGTACCATTTGTAATTCGGTAATATGAGAGAATTGGTCAGGGGTCTGAATACTTTTGCAAGTGTGTGTGTGTGTGTGTGTGTGTGTGTGTGTGTGTGTGTGTGTGTGTGTGTGTATACATATATAACATTTTTGTACACTTCAAAATTGTTAAATAGACCAAACAAATATAGGGTCAACAGAACTTAAGTGGTGTGGGCTAAGTTAGGAGAAACTTTACCAATAGTACAGTAACTGCTATATTGCTAAACAAAATGGCATGAGCAAATAAATAGTAAAAAAAATATATACATCAGTGACTTGCTTCTGTTGTTAAATACAGTAATAACTTTTTTTGATTGTTCTTATTCATGTGTATGATCTGACAGTATAGTGAGGCTGTGCCTACTGAGCAGTGGGTGTACTTGTAAATGTTGCTTTCCTTTTGTTTAGTACTGGACTTTATGGGCTCAGCTGGTGGCATGTGTCAAGTGGCATTTGGAACTAGGGAGCTCATTTTACACTAGAACCCATATCACAAGTGTTAGAACATTTACAAACTTTTTTTTTTTTTTGTCCTGTGACAGTGTCTTTGAAGACCACAATAAATAGTGCAGTAGAGTGTGAAAACTGAAAACAGAAAGTGCATGTGCCTTATGCATTACAAGCAAGGCAAATTTTGGCTTGTGTGTGATAGTCACCTTTTTTGAGACATTACATTCAGCAATACGCTGCTGGCATGGAATCAGGCCTTTGGAGTCAAAACAGATGGAAACTTTGGGATTGGAGCATCTTTGACCTTGCTTTCTAAGTGTTGTACATTATACCCAATTGAAAACCAGAGGAAAGGGCAAATAGACTAACACATAACAAAGAAACCGGTTTGTAGAGTGCAACCAAACATATGAGGGGCCTGTCTCTTATTAGTGAGATAAGAATGTTTTGAATGGAAATTTTAAATGGGCTTTAATGTAAACAGTGGAAAATCACTGTTCATACATTAAATACAGAATGCATCTAACAACACTTAACACAAACATATCCTAAATGGCATCACTGTTTAGATAAGACATAGGGACCTTTTGTGTTCCAAGGTTAGGAAGCTGAAACATCTAGTAGTACAGTGTCTTTATGAAATGTGTAGCACTCTAGGAGGGTCCTATCTTATTTTTCTGTTCCATGTGGTGGCATTTAGGGGTATTGCAAAATGGCTTCAGCTGTGATGTTTCTCATAGGATACACAGAAATATTGTCTTCTGACCTATCCTGGCCGCTGATGAAGCAGTTTTCCCCTTGCTGGGGTGTCACTTTATTTACATAAACCCCGTGTCCGCTGTGTCAACTCTCATTGGTGTTGTATACAGTTTTCTGAGGGTTCTCCGGGCAATCTCTGTAGAACAGGATCACTGGACCCCAGTTTGAGAAGCCCTGGCTTAGACTATTAGCCAGGCCATCATGTACGTATGGCTTTTCTGAACTGTCAAAATGTTTTTCCCACCCTTGACTCTTGTGCAGTAGGTCTGAAACGTTCTGAACATTTATGGAATATGTACAGAATATTTAGCATTCCGGACTTTCCAATATAGAAGTTAAAACGTGTATCCATTAATTGCTTTTACTTTGTCCTCATTGTCAAATTCTGATATAGGAAAATAAATACCCTTCCCATCTGTTTGTCTGAAGTCAGCTGAAAAAAATGTCTGTGCCTGTATATTAAGATGGCACTGTGACTGTTGTAAGATTAGTTTGAGGATAAAAGGCAAAAGGTTTAACCTCCAGTGCACCCTCTGAGACTCTTCCTTGTTTGAGTGTGCCCGTGTGCAGGAGAATGGGTTGTTGCTGCTGTTTAATGAAGTTCCTCTTCGTGAGACAAACAATTTCCAATCTCTTGCTCTGTCAAACTATCCATTACAGCTGGAAAGTAAAATGGAATGTGTCTGCTTACTGGATTACAAAATCTTAATCCTTTTGATTGGAATGTTACTGCTGTATGGTTCAAGTAGTACAGGGCACTACATGCAACATGGTCAGGGGGCATCTATATCTGTACAAAGTACACAATCTCAGATTCGCCCCCCCAGCTGTATAAGGGATGGTATAATTTTGATTATTGTTGGTAATTTACCATTACACCTTTCATATAAATAATTATATGTGGTGCTGTATAGTGATCAGAGTATTTTTTCTGTCGAATGGCTTGTAATGGGTATTTTGTATCCGGTGGAAATAACATTAAAATTAGCGGTACTGTTTTATTATTATTTAAATCGTAAATAGTTTCTGGTTTGAGGTTTTAACCGATTCAGCCCTGATAGAACACCCCTGAAACTCAAAATGCCTCGCCAGTCTTTATCCTGGTAGTCAGTGTTGCTCTGTTTTGTTATGTTTTCTTTTCTTTTCTTTTCTTTTTAAAAATATATAGATTCAACAAAAAAATGTAATGTTTTGATGAACACAATATTTGACTGCTTGGCAAAGGTATCTTTTCCTTGTGCTGTATGTGTCAGATTGCAACATGGGGTCTCTGTTCAACTCTATCAGGTTAGTCAATGTTTTTTTTTTTTTTTTTTTTTATAAAACTTTTTTTTTTCTTCTCTGATCCGAAAGCTGTCTGCACATGTAATTGATCTGATAAAGCTGGATCGAAATCTGATTTAAAGAGACAGCGGTATAGGCATGTCTCTGAGCTTTTCATTCATCATCTTGTATAAGCATTGTTCAATTGGTTTGAGAGAGGTTTTACTTTCATAGTGCCATAACAAAGACAGCAAAGCGACTTATGATCCCTTTACGTTATAAAAGGGAAGTGTTTAGGATGGAGCGAGATTGCGTCTATGCAAAATTAGTAATAAAAATAATATACTATCCTCATGTACATGCAAAAGTAGTAACTTTTTTTTTTAATTCTTATTGCAGCTGTTGGCAGTTCAGCATAATCTATAATGATGCGCCCTTTTACCATAATCATAAGCACATACAGCAAAGGGTCAATGAGCACCCTCTGCTGTGGCCTATCCTGGGCCACCCACTTTAAGTTTTTCTGGTTTTCTTTCCCTCTCTCCTTCAGCTCTTCATGTGCTTTACTACTGTATGCTGGAAATCATTTAACTAACAATCTTGTTGCATGAAGGTACAGTAGTGCAGGATTTTACTTGTCACTTAGTTATAATTTGCAAGCAAACTAGTTGCCAATTCTTTGACTAGTATGTTCAACATACACTTGTAAGTGGCAGTCTATAGTTCAGTTCATGATTTCCCAAAGTAATTTAATGTAGTTGAAATTGTGGCTTACTATGGCACCTGTCATAGCACTTATCTGCAAAGTACTTAAACTGATATGTTCCATGGTTACCTCCTTATGTAATGCGATACAGGTATGTGTATGTATCCGACCATCACATGCCCACCATGACCAAGCTCTTCAGCAGCGTTAGTTTATTATTGAACAGAGAAGATTAGTTCAGATATTGTTGATCCTACCAAAGTTTTTGTACACTGTGTTGTAAGTGCTCCGTGCGCTGACATTGCTGATAATGTCACATGAGGTGTTCCGTGTGTTGACATGTAAATAAATCCTGTTTGCCTGCGGGGCATATCAGCTTCAACCTCCTGCCTGTCACTCAGCAGCGAATGCATGCACCCACACGGCAGACAGCTACTCTGTCACAAGCATACAAGGGATTTAGGGGCGCTCCCTTATAAAAACTGAATGACTAAAGTAATTGTTACAGCTGTGTGTAATTGTATTCAAAACAGGATTCATTCATCTGACTTTTTACATATACACCCTTACTCTGCCACAGAATACTGTATGTGTGTGTGTGTGTGTGTGTGTGTGTGTGTGTGTGTGTGTGTATATATATATATATATATATATATATATATTAGTGCATTGTTTGTTAACCCTTTACCACCATTTTTGCCTGGTTACTTACAAAGAGGGCAGACTGACTAGGGCAGACATACATACGGAACCAGATGACTGGACCGTCCTACCAAACTAACTAAAGACCTCACAAATCACTGAGTTGTTTTATATTTAAATTACCTGACCTGACTGAGAAGGGATGTGTCTGTAATATGCAGAGGGATGTGGGCTTGTGCTGCTTTTGTATGTGTATGTCAAAGATATTTCTGACATTTAGGTTTCATTGAAAGTACGGTGCTGTAGCATGTCTCAATGTGGGTATCCCAGGTATAATGTGACATGGGGAGTTGGGTGACATTTCAGTGCCATTGTAATGGTTTGAATATAAGCCATGCATTTGAAAGACCGAACAGAACATATTACATAAATTCGCGTACTTATTTTAAGAAAACAATCACACCCACCTAAATACAAATATAACCTAGATTTTTTTTTTTTGTACTTGTGTGTGTGAAAATTAATCTTGCAACCTGCAGCAAAATAATCTCCAGTTTTTCCAAGAGACCCAAACAAACAATAAACATTTTTTAATGGCAAGCTCCATGGTAGTCGGTAGTGGATAATTGCATTGTTTTATATTTGTTAGCTTAAAAAGGATATCTCTTCAGTTTTATGTACATTTGTACAATGCATTTGAATGTAGTTACATGATTGAGATGTTGAAATATCTGAAAGAAAGAGGTGATCAACAGTAGTTTATTTCACCTTTTATTAGTCTTATAAATTGAGTATTTGCATAATCGGTTATCCACAGCTTCTGTGAGGTTTGTACATGTTCATTTTCATCCTTCTTGTTTGTAAACTCTGGTAGTGATGTTACCCAGCAGCTACTACATGGAGATTTTTTCCATGCAGATTCTAAAGTGCTACACTGTTGTTGCATTAAACCAACATGAAATAGGTGTAGTAAGGTTTTAAACTCAAATGTTCTTGCCATGAATTAATTCGCTTCAGCACATCTTTCTCAATCCCCACTATTCGTTGTTGAGTTCAGCTTTTAAAATGCAGTTGCAATGATAACCAAGACTTTCAAATCCATTTTCTTATTTCTTTTAACATTGGCAATGCTGTTACTGCCAGGCCACCTTGTCAGCTGTTAAGCTGGTATTGGTTGCCCACTTCAGTGCTATTATAGAGGAAATCATTAGAGGAAGCACAGCATGTATGAAGTAGAATTCAGTCTGAAACTCGCTAGTAATTGTAGCAGAGCAGCATTACATGGCTTTTCAAAGTGCATATTATGTACAGTTTTTGATCTAAAGAAACATAAAACTGAGCAGTTGAACTAAGGGGAGCAATGGTAGTGAAGGACAATGGATGTTAAAACCCTCTTGACTACACTATTAATTGCATCACATTGCAGTACCGTACTTCAAGGCTTATCCTGTCTCCTGTTGGACTTGTTTGAAGCCTGTATAAATCACTTGGCATGAAAGACGGCAATCTCCGATTTAATCATGACAGTGAATAGGTTAGGTAGGATTAATGCCTCTGCTATTCAATTTCAAGACATTTTATTTCAGCTTTCCATGTTTCACAGGAAATCCTATTCACTTTATTCTTTCCTCCCCTACATGATTGGACCTGAGAGAAATGAAATGAAAGACAAAAGGTTAACTTTTTTTTTTTTTTTTATCTTCTATGGAAAATCCAGTGTTAGAGAGAGAGTATCCTGAGTGGGGACGTGGATTAGTAATGCATGGATCATCTATTGTTATACTACAGCTGTGCCCAAGAATTTCAGGATTGATATAATTATATATATATATATATATATATATATATATATATATATATATATATATATATATAATATTATTACTGGTTTTACCATCTGACCAAAATTTATGGTAGTATTGGTATGTTGTAAAGTTTTTGTCAGTACAAAAAAGGTACAGTGTAATTCTCTATGTTAACCCTAGCATGTTTCCGCAAGTTTACATTGTATGTAACAAATTGTTCCAAAAGTTAGGTTTCATTTGACTTTATGAAGCAAACTTAGTTAATTCTACAGGATGGTGCAAAACTTTTGACAATAGAATATTTGAAAATACCTTCAAAATTTGAATGCACTTGCGCAGAAGGTGACATAAGCCAGCATAGGATACCACTTAGGATTCTCCAGACAAGCTCTTTACAAGCACAAAGCCAGGTAAGGCAGATTTAGAGAATAAATAATAACTTAATATTGGAGCAACAGATCATAGAACCACTGTGAATCATAGCAAACACACAGAAATAGTAAGGGGAAGATATAAAAAACAATGGAAATGAAATCTGAGCTACTGACCCTTTTAATTCAGCTTGTTAAACATGTGCTCTGGAAAGAGATTTTATTCCTGGGGTGTGAAACTGCTGAATTTGTTCACAAGGGGAGGAAACTTAAACTCTGTTACAGTATAGTGCAGTATGTGTATCTACCAGTTAGTTGTATTGCATGACTTGTTAAAAATGTGACCAATTCAGTTCACTTTTTAAAGCATTGTAGCTTCGTGCAGTAAATAGAATGAATGTTATATGATTTGAACTGAGACACCAATCATAAAACATACCACTTCACACCGCTGTTTTTATTGCATGAATTGACTGCTTCCCAAAATGAAGGTCAAGGAATTGAACTCCCTGTTTTAGTACTTGAGTTGGAAAGAATAATTGCTGAACTATGCTACTGTAGATATGAGGACCGGTCGGAAACTGGTAAGAAGTTGTGCATTATGAGCTTGGAGGTCAAAATACCATACATGGGGAGTTTCTGGAGCACTGAGGATCTGAGAATGGATTTTGCGCTATGGCAAATGCAATCAATACATACTGCACATCCCTTTTAGTTTCTCTCTGGTGCCTTTCATGCTGTAGTTTTGTAAAGAGAAATTTTTATAATATGCAACAGACCGGCTTGTTAAAAATCCAATTTTAAACCGCTAGCAGACAGTGCTTGTAAACTACAGTTTATATAAATATGTTGGGATTGGTGAGCTAGTGCTGATTGATACAGTACCTTGTCTTGTAGAAACTGTGAAGTCAGAGATTCTGGGCTCCCTGCTCTGAAGGTTTGTGTTAAAGGCCACGAATCTCCACTGGTTCCAACCCCATGTTGTATTGTGATATTCTTGCAAAATTCATGAAGTTGCCATGACAAGCTGACTGCTAAAAAAAACTGAAAGAAAGGTGCATTATCAATTGAACTGCACTGCAAAGAGATGCAGAGATGTTATGCTGTGTAATAAAGTGAAAAGTTAGTATTAGAAATTGTTTGGCATAAATGTAAACATAGAAAATTATTTGTCGGTAGACTAAAATTATTTGTCAGTAGACTGAAATAATACTGCTTGAAAAAAGGATATTCCAAAAAAATCACCCCTGTGAAGATGATTTAGCCCCAGTACTGCTTTGTGAGACTGTGGTGTTATCTTGCCCTTGGTTTCCACCTACCTTCATCATGTTCTCCTAATTCCTTCAAGGGTCCTAGGAAATGTGTGTGATCATCATTATGGGATTGTCCTTCAACTGCAGTTAAATTAACCTCTAACATCCTGAAAGTGCATCATTTTGTCTACATAGGACAATTTGAAAGGGAAGTGATAAGTTTTACATTGTGATAAATATTTAGCAATAGTAAAATAAACTGCATCACTTTTATTGATGCTGCAAACAAAATAAATAAACACACGTGTGTACAGTACGTGGCATTGTATGTTGACTATACAATATGAATTTCCATCAATATTTATTGTGCTGAATTCTAGAGTCAGTGCTGTAGATTGAGGAACAATGAAATGAGCTGTCACCAAATGGATTGCATGGGGGTTAACAAGCTTAATTTGCAGGCTGATGTGTTTTTATCAACTGTGGCCATAGTACTGGAATGTCAGACCTTGATCAAAGTAAATTGCAGACATTCTTCCAGCAGGTAATCTCTCTAGTTATTACCTGAATTGCCTATTGTCCATAAAAATGTTTGTTACACAGCTAAGCCCTCAACCTGGCTAGATTTTTGTAGTGACTTCTCCAGTGTGACAAATGTTAAGTCCTTTTGTTGTATATCAATGGCCCCCAAAACAAATTTTGTAATTCGTTACCATGTGTTAATGAGGTATAATTAAATTAAGAATAACGAGACTGCTGCTGTTCCACTTCATAAAGTATCCCAGTAAGCGCAGTCTACTTCCAACATATTTTCAAATCAAATCAGATCAAATGTTTCTTTTGCTGTATTCGTATTACTATGTCTTTGTAGAATATTTGCATGTCAGGAGCTGTATTAAAGGCACGTAGACCTAAGTGTGCTCACTACTACTGTAGCACACTGCACAGCAAGAGGGACATCTACAGACATCTGTAGAACAAAGCTCTTACCAGTCACATCTTTTGGAGAAATTTATCTCCTCATTGTTAGTAATGTTCCAGGTTCTTCATGGGAGATCATGTGTGAACAAAGTGCTCAGGGACTGGAGGCTCCCAGGGGTTTGGTATGATGCTACCACATGCATGCCTTGTGTGTCACATATCTGTTAACAGCAATGGCTCATGTTTGTCATGTAGCTTGCATAGCTGAATCGGTAGCCCAGTCTAAATATAGCTGAGAGACGTCGGTAAGCACTGTGTATTTGTACATAAACAACATGTTGAGGAGAGTTGTCACCACGGAGATTACTTAGAGATTTATATTCAAATACAGAGCGTGTATAGGAAGCTGTTTCTATAGTCTGTAAGCACGTGTTGGTCTGCATTCTAGCAGTTGGCCAAACCCCACTGATGCAGCGCATTTATGATGCAATAAAGTAATTCTAATTGAACATATGAATTCCTCTGTGAGTTATGACACTGAGTCAAACACTGATTCAGTTTGTCCGGCAGTGCTTCTCTCTTTGCCACTTAAAGCAACTGTACACATCTCAGAGGGGCTCGTATTTTCTGGATTGTTTTGATTTAGACATTCCTCAATTGGCATCTTATTAAAAAGGTTGAAATTTACTTTGAACAGCATTTTGCTAATAGCAGATGGAGTGATCTTGTTTGATTTTGTTTTTGTGATTTATCCCTCTAGCTCAACAGTATTTAGAATTCGTGGAATCTTTCCATTGAAGCGTGCGTGCGTGCGTATAAAACTACTGGAATCGTAAAGGTCAAAAAAAAAAATGATGTGAAACCTGCAGTGTCCCACAATCCTTTTCAATTGTGTGGTAACATGATTATTTGTCTGTCTTGCTTCATTCAGCCATAACTTTGGCCTTAAGTGCACTCTTTGTCATCAGAAGTATACTATATTTAAATTCCCTATGGCTGGTTAGTTATAACCATATGGACACTGTTGTATGTGTATATAGTTCTACATATTCATAAAGACATAGAGAATAAAAGTCAGAAATAATGAAAACAAGAGCACTTTATTGTTCACTCAATTTGATATTGTTGTGCCTTATTTGAGGTCTGTATCTTTTTACTCAGAATTTGTATTCTAGTTTTAATGTTCAGCTTATGAAAACTCCATTTCACAGAATATAAAAGCCTAACACGTTCTTAGTGGTGAGCATTTTAATGTGCTTAACCTTGTTTTCCCCAGATCAGTAAATCTTGTTTAGTCTATAAACTAGTTTAACTTGTAATGAGTATTAAAAAATATATCCACACTGTTTGGGCATGGTGGAGTTTTCTTTGAAATTTATTTTTTCTGTACATTTATTTTCTCAGTTCTGCAAGTATAATTCACCCTGTTAATTAAAATCTAAGAACTAGTTGGGGATAAACAAAAGCTTTGGTTTATGTCAGTTACCTAATTTAGCATATTTGATCATACACTGTACATTGAGCTGTTGAAGGCAATGCCATGGGAAGCACTTGTTATAAAACACTGTGAAGGAAAGCGGTAGTTATATTTTTTAAAACCTAATATTAAAAAATAAATAAAATAAATTATGAATCAAAGTCTGTGGTGCAATTGGTTGCAGCTGATCATGTTTTTCCAGTAGTTCTGCCTATGGCATTAGTCAAGGGGAGCAGAGAGAGCACTGCACTATATACATACAGTAGGCTTTCAATTTGCGGTTTAAGTTGATACAATGAGTTAATCACTGGCACGCAAACAAAAGGGCTTCACAGTAGCTTGTTGCTGTAGGTAGTATCAGCTGTTGGAGAGGAATGCTTGCTTTTGAGTTATTTTAGGTCTGCAATGTATTGCACACATGGTGGACTTTGCTGTTTACTTTGCATGTCTGTCTGAGGATTTATTACAGGTTTATTGCATTTACTGTAGTAGGAAAATGTACGGATGAACTTTGGTATTCAAGCGATGGCAAGGTCAGAATCCTGATTGTTGTGAATAATTTTGCAAGGATGAAAATGCAGGCTTGCATGTAAAAAAAATAAAAAGGTGTGGATATACACAGTACTTTGTTAAACTGCAGACTGTGTGAGTACAGAAAACAAAAATCTTAATTGGCATTAGTAATGTAATTTACTAAAAAAAAAAATGACATGTAGAATGCACACACACTTAAATGCGCTGAGTAAATGACACCTAAGAATAGATTGGGGACAGAGTGCAATCACACTTTCTTTAACTGCAACTTTTTTCACTGGAAAGAAAAAAGTGTAATCTATTTTACTGTTAAATTAACATGTTTCTTAGTTGTGGTTTAGATGCACGATTGAGGAGCTTGACAGGTATCAATTAAATTCTTAAATGGGAGTGTAAAAGTCGAAGCAAAACACTTCATTATAGATGTGAAACATTAGGATTGTACAATAGACAATACTTTTCAAACAACGTCATTGACTGTTATTCTGAGTGGTAACAACCTTTTTATCTTTATATACAGTACTGTGCAAAAGTTTTAGGCAGGTGTGAAAAAATGCTGTAAAGTAAGAATGCTTTCAAAAATAGACATGTTAATAGATTATATTTATCAATTAACAAAATGCAAAGTGAGTGAACAGAAGAAAAAGCTACATCAAATCCATATTTGGTGTGACCACCCTTTGCCTTCAAAACAGCATCAATTCTTCTAGGTACACTTGCACAAAGTCAGGGATTTTGTAGGTATATAGTC
>NC_054544.1:38483530-38651030 GCF_017654505.1 Polyodon spathula
TTTATCCTAAAAATATTTATTTATTTGCTGCGATCCAAAACCTATTTTTGTCTCTGTAACCAAGCCCACGGTATGCAGTCAGGTATTTTAAACCTTTCAGCACTCTTTGGGATCCTGTAAGACTTTCTGTTGGTCTAAGTGTAGTTTTGTACGTGTGTAATCTATTTCTTTTTAAACCTAGTTAGTCTTGGAGTGGGGATTGGTAAGATCTCAATATGCACCCATGTATATACTGCACTGTATGTGTTTTTGTCTTATTCATCTTATCATTTTGCTATATTTTTGCAGATATTACGTGATTCTTGTCAACTAAGGGATCGGCTGTCTCTTCATCCACTTTAAGTTCAGATTAACAAAACAATGAACAACTAGGCTGATTTTAAAGGCGCACAAGCCTTTTTTGGGGGTGTGGGGGCGTGGGGGTTATGTTGAAACCATACACAGCAGTTTTACTTTACTTCAGTGACTTACTGTGACTGCTGCTCGGGTTTGAAAATGTCAACGTAACAGTACGGTGCTTTCTTTGTTTCACAGATATCCAGGAATTTTATGAAGTGACCTTACTGGACAATCAGAAATGCGGAGAATCTCCAAAGCCAATAGAACCCACACCACCTGTAAACTTGTGGGAATTCTCCAGCCTTCCAAGCACAACCGTGACTTCAGACCCACTACCCAGCAGCGTTAGCCCGAGTGTAGAGGTAAGAGCAGCGCTGCGGTCAGCCAATGGTGCTGTCCATGTAGTTTTGCTTTCAGCCATTTCAGATTTAAAAATAATGAAAAAAAAAAAAACAATACCTGTAATGTGTTAAAAGGGTAGGGTTTTATAATTTTATGAAAACATTGCACAAAATGTCTTTTGCTGAGGTAAAAGCTTTTGACAGATTAAGTTGCTGGTCTTTAAAATTGAGTGACCTACAGTAGCCTCAGCAGCTCATGTCAGGCGTGATTTGAAATGAAGTACAGAAAATCTGTTTTATGATTTCAAACTCTAAGGAAACGGACGAAAACTGAGTGTAGATGTTAATAATCAATTTGTTGTCTAATGTGTACTACACAAGTTTATCAACATTTAAATGTTTATTATTCAGGGTACCTCAAATTTTAAAAAAACTGATCGCTTTCTGTGACTTCTGTAAATTCCTCTGAGGCCGTCGTAGTTGAATACTAGCTGCTGCTGTTACTGTTATTTGCAACAATTGTAGGTTAAACTACAGTGTATCTTCAAAGTTGGATATCTTAACTATTAAATACATTTAAAATTAAAATTAATTGCGCTATGCCTGGATGAACCCCTGAACAAACATTTAGTTTTCTATACTGTACCTTTATAAATCTACCTGAACAATTGATATTCGGTCCTGCAGAGTTTGGAGAGCGCTGTGCTCTATATTTAAGGATTAACTTGTCGTTTTAGAGATTTGGTTGCCTTTTTACGACATTCAGCCTTACAAGTGACATAGACACTGGAGAAGGAGAACCGACTAAACCTGAGCATTGTGAGAGATTAAGAACTACCTGGTGGTTATTGCTTGCACTTCCATTTATTTATTTATCTGTCTGTTTTTCTTTGTTATTAATGTGCCATTTATTTAAAATGTTAATTTCCCATTCTGCCTTCTAACACTTGCCATTGCTGTGACAGAGTTGTCTCGCTAATGTATCTGTCTGAGTAGAAATCGCCAAGCTGGGTTGTGTGAACATACTGGGATGGCAAGAGAGGTCATTACATACAGTGCCTATAGAAAGTCTACACCCCCTCTGAAAATTTTCACCTTTTGTTGCCTTATAGCCTGGAATTAAAATGCATTGAAAACAGTTTTTTTTTGCCATTTATCTACACATCCTATCCCACAACTTCCAAGTGACAAAAATATTCTAGAAATTTGTAGAAAATTAATTTAAAATAAAAATTGAAATAGCTTGGATGGATAAGTGTCCACCCCCCTTGTAATAGCAATCCTAAATTAGCTCCGGTGTAACCAATTGCCTTCAGAATCACACACCAAGTTAAGTGGCCTCCACCTGTGTTAAATGGTAGTGATTCACATGATTTCAGGATAAAGTCAGCAGTTCCTGTAGGTTCCCTCTGCTGGGCAGTGCATTTCAAAGCAAAGACTCAACCATGAGCACCAAGGCGCTTTCAAAAGAACTCCGGGACAAAGTTGTTAAAAGGCACAGATCAGGGGATGGGTATAAAAAAATATCAAAGGCCTTGAATATCCCTTGGAGCACGGTCAAGACTATTATTAAGAAGTGGAAGGTGTATGGCACCACCAAGACCCTGCCTAGTTCAGGCCATCCCTCCAAACTGGGTGACCGAGCAAGAAGATGACTGATCATAGAGGCTACCAAGAGGCCAATGGCAACTTTGCAAGAGCTACAGGCTTTTATGGCCAAGACCTTGAGGAAAACCTGCTGCCCTCTGCAAGAAAGCTGAAACTGGGACGAAAGTTCACCTTTCAGCATGACAACGACTCAAAGCACACAGCCAAAGCTACACTGGAGTGGCTAAGGAACAAAAAGGTGAATGTGCTTGAGTGGCCCAGTCAGAGCCCCGACCTACAATCAAATTTGTGGTATGACCTTGAAGATCGCTGTCCATCAACGCTCCCCAAGGAACTTGACAGAGTTTGAACAGTTTTGTAAAGAAGAATGGTCAAATATTGCCAAATCTAGGTGTGCAAAGTTGGTGGAGATCTATCCCAACAGACTCACAGCTGTAATTGCTGCCAAAGATGCTTCCACCAAGTATTAACTCAGGGAGGGTGGAGACTTATCCAACTATAATCTTTCAGTTTTGTATTTAATATATATATATATATACACACACACACACACACACACACACACACACACACACACACACACACACACACACACAGATATATATGCACACACACACACACACATATATATATATATATATATATATATATATATATATATATATATATATATATATATATATATATATATATATATATACAGGTACTGTGCAAAAGTTTTAGGCAGGTGTGAAAAAATTTGGTGTGACCACCCTTTGCCTTCAAAACAGCATCAATTCTTCTAGGTACACTTGCACACAGTTTTTGAAGGAACTCTGCAAGTAGGTTGGCCCAAACATCTTGGAGAACTAACCACAGTTCTTCTGTGGATTTAGGCAGCCTCAGTTGCTTCTCTCTCTTCATGTAATCCCAAACAGACTTGATGTTGAGATCAGGGCTCTGTGGGGGCCATACCATCACTTCCAGGACTCCTTGTTCTTCTTTACGCTGAAGATAGTTCTTAATGACTTTCGCTGTATGTTTGGGGTCGTTGTCATGCTGCAGACTAAATTTGGAGCCAATCAGATGCCTCCCTAATGGTACTGCATGATGGATAAGTATCTGCCTGTACGTAGACCATTAATTCTGACCAAATCCCCAACTCCATTTGCAGAAATGTAGCCCCAAACTTGCAAGGAACCTCCACCATGCTTCAGTGATGCCTGCAGACACTCATTCGTGTACCGCTCTCCAGCCCTTCGGCGAACAAACTGCTTTCTGCTACAGCCCAGAGCACCTGCTTCCATTTTTCTGCACCCCATTTCCTGTGTTTTCGTGCAGAGTTGAGTCGCTTGGCCTTGTTTCCATGTCGGAGGTATGGCTTTTTGGCCGCAAGTCTAACATGAAGGCCACTTCTGACCAGACTTCTCCGGACAGTAGATGGGTGTACCAGGGTCCACTGTTTTCTGCCAATTCTGAGCTGATGGCATTGCTGGACATCTTCCGATTGCGAAGGGAAGTAAGCATGATGTGTCTTTCATCTGCTGCAGTAAGTTTCCTTGGCTGACCACTGTGTCTACGGTCCTCAACGTTGCCCGTTTCTTTGTGCTTCTTCAAAAGAGCTTGGACAGCACATCTGGAAACCCCTGTCTGCCTTGAAATTTCTGCCTGGGAGAGACCTTGCTGATGCAGTATAACTACCTTGTGTCTTGTTACTGTGCTCAGTCTTGCCATGGTGTATGACTTTTGACAATAAACTGTCTTCAGCAACCTCTCCTTGTTAGCTGAGTTTGGCTGTTCCTCACCCAGTTTTATTCCTCCTACACGGCCGTTTCTGTTTCAGTTAATGATTGTGTTTCAACCTACATATTGAACTGATGATGATTAGCACCTGTTTGGTATAATTGTTTAATCATACACCTGACTATATACCTACAAAATCCCTGACTTTGTGCAAGTGTACCTAGAAGAATTGATGCTGTTTTGAAGGCAAAGGGTGGTCACACCAAATATGGATTTGATGTAGATTTTTCTTCTGTTCACTCACTTTGCATTTTGTTAATTGTTTTTTGTTAATTTTGTTTTCACACCTGCCTAAAACTTTTGCACAGTGTGTGTGTGTGTGTGTGGTGTATGTATATATATATATATATATATATATATATATATATATATATATATATATATATATATATATATATATATATATATATATATATATATATATATGTAAACCTTTTTCCCCTTGACAGTGTGGAGTATGGTGTGTAGATAAGTGGGGGGGAGAAAAAAAATTAATTCATGAAACTCTAAGGCACTGACACAACAAAATGTGAAATGTTCAAGGGGGTGTAGATTTTTTATAGGTACTGTATATTTGAAGTGTAACCATGTAGTGGTGCTTCCAGTTGTACAGTAGTCTGGTATCATTCAGATTGTTTTTCTATTTTGTTACTATGCATCATTTATAATAATAGGATAAACATGTTTGCTCATTGTAGTATAATCCAATCAGCACTAATTCAGTATCTGATTAGAATGCCAGAGAAAAGGTGTGCAGTAAATTGATTTATAATGAAATGCTGTCTAGCACAAGGCATTATATTTAATGTGTTCTACCCAAGAGTAATTCCACAGATAGTTGTGCAGACTGCAGGACCTACTGTGTATATGTGTTTTAATATTAACATTTACATGAGCTTATTTCTTTACGAGGATAAATTCTGAATTATACATATTGCCTGAATTGTTACCTCTGGGACCCATGCTCCCTGGGGGAAACTTATTCTGTGCTACCTTTTTATTTCTGTGAATTGTGTTAAATAAGAATCTACAGTAGGTTATAATGACTGGGACACACATAGTGGTTTGTCACAACTGTACAAGCAGCTGGATGCCACTGCAGTACTATTTTGAGATGTTCAGCTCATATCCAGTGATCTTCTCCAAACACTAAAGGATGAGCCAGAAATCTGAATGGGGGAGTGACTTTCACACGCTACTGAGTGTTTTCAACTATTTATCTTGGGAACCACTTTGTAAGAAACTAGTATGCATGCCATTTGTTATATGTTTTTATTCCAGATGCTGTTGGGGATGGAGCTTGTCTTAGGACTTGCACCTTTTTAATATGGTGTTTCTTTGGCAAAGGAAGTAATAGACAAAGTTTAATTACTGTAGGTGTAAGTGATGCTGTTTATTTGTTCCTGCCAGGGTTACGCCAAGACGAATTTTAGTAAGACTTACACATCCCAGCTGATTTAACTGTGCAGCTTGACTGCGTCACGGTTGCTTTGCAAAATGCGGAAGTGTACCCTAGTTTTATGCTACCCTACAGGTGTAATTTATAAATGATCAGTGTTAGGCATTTTGCAGGATCACTGAAATGCTGCTTTTAGAAAATTATCTCAATCTGTCACAACACTGTTGACCAAACAAAGCAGAGTCATGTTGCACTGCCAGGCAGGACCTTGTCTTCAGCCTTGGTTCTCTTCAGGAATGGTGATTTAATCACCGTAACCTCAGTCACCCACTTTAAAATGCAACTCACTCAATAGAGATACTAAACCAAAAAAAATAAAAAATCCAGAAAAATGTTGCTGGTGTGATTCATTGTCAAATACACCAAGTTTTCTTCTTGGAATTTGGCTGTTTTGCAACTCTTCGTCAATGCGTCACAGACGATTTGTGTGGTGTTGTTACAGCTTCTGAATGGAACTTAATCATCAGTATATAATCATTTTGTTTCGTGTGGAGTCTTTTTTTTTTTTTTTTTTTTGTCATCCAATTTTATTGTATTTTTTATCATTTGTATGAACAATGGAAATACGGCAAAACCACCATTTGTCTGCAACAATAAAGATAGTTGCCTACAATATTTAGTTGGTTTACATGTGTTAAGTTTATAGGATTAAAAAAAAAAAAAAAATAAATCTCTAATGTATTTTTTATAAACAATGCTGAATTTGTGTTGTATTTTGCAACTTAAAGCCTTAAGCATTTGTTAAGTGAGTTCAGCATTTTCAGAGATCTAGAACGAGAACATCTTAACCTGCATCAGACTGCTGGTAAATGCTTCAAACATGCTAAAAGACAATAGCAGCACATTCTTTGTTTTAGAACCAAGCCTGACTCTGTGACTTCTATGGCTCACACATGCCCAATAAAGTTCTGCTTAAAAACCAGGAATGGATCATGCTTCTATGTAAAGAGAGTTTTATTTCCATTAATGAGCAAGGAGTTCCAGACCTAATTTTCTTCCTTGCATGTTACATTATGTCTCAAGGCTGCAGTATTGTACATGTGATCTGTAACCCTTTAACTAATGGTCTTGTAAATTGGTGCCATCAGTGAAAGTCACTGTGCTTGGAGGGTTCCACGTATGAAATTTCAGTTCTATGTCTACCATTAAGTAACTTACCAATACTTTGATCTCTTGGAATAACACAGGGGTCACATCAATTGATCTAAATGCTGTTTCCTTTTAAGTAAAAAGGGGACCAAACGTGGCATTTACTTAAATGGACATTTTTAATATTCAAAATACACTATAGAGACACAGTGCTTGAGTTGTTGGTTTTCATAAAGCTCCTTCTTGTAATGACTTTAAATAAAGGTGATATGTGCCACTGTGACGATGCAGTAACATAGACCTTGACGCAGGTCGTGTTATGCTGTACACCAACAGCAGATGTATTTTAGCAGAAATAAGCCTCCAATCAAAACTGAATCTTTTTGTCTTTTCTCCCTTTTGAAAACATTGCTTCTTTAGGAGAGTTCTCTTCTAAATGAAATACTTCATGTTCTAGGAAATGCTTTTCCTTCTCAGGCCAGTCAAGTAAGTAATTCAACAGTGAATTTCTCTTCCATCAGAGCATGTCCAGTGGTGTAACTCACTTCTTTCAGTTTGAGATGGTTTGCAAACCTACTTCTGACATCAAATTCATCTTCAATGTTTAGTGAAGTCCATACCATTGTGTGCGTCTTTTATTTTCTAAAGACCATATATGTGGTTCCAATGTCAATTTTCAGACCTTGGTACTCATGGCTCTGTTGAAAGGCTTATCTTTGAAGATCCACTGGTTTGCAGGAGGTTTTCAAAACCTTGATCTGAATCTTCACAGTATTCCAGGTTCTGTTCCGTAGATTTTCACATTTGTGAAACCTGTTGAATTTATTTTCCCATGCATGTTTTCTCATTTTCTACTGACCTTCACAGGTTGACACCCATTGAATCCAGATAATGTTGCAGTGAATCTTATTTATTTAGTTATTTAGTTTCTCTTTTGAGAACAAACCTTCTAAAACTTATTTAGAATGGATAATTTTTTTAAATTTGATACCTTCAAATACATGTATTTGTTCATATACTATAACAAAAAAAGTGTAATAAATTGATATTTTAAAATTTGGTGCTTGTAAATGTAGTGCTCAGAAATGAACAATCGTGCAGCTGGACAATGTTCCTCCTGCCTGACTTCAGAACGAATCAATGATAGATACTTTAAACCCATCTAACTACTGAATGGCAGCACATTCCTATATTTCTGTTGGAGACTTAAAATTAGGGGTGGAGACTTGTTTGCGGGATTTAACATTACACACAAAAAACCCAGAAGAATGTGCCCGTGACCATAAGGATTTCGTTGTGGAAGACAGCGAAGGAAAGAAGGTAGTGTGCAAGTACTCTTGAGTTACTACAATACATATTTTGACAGAAAAAAAAAACACCCACACATTTTGCAAAGTAACCAAAAACAATAATTTCATACAGTATATAAAAAGTGAAAGTCCTGAAAAATGAAATTAATAAAAACCGAAAAACAGAAAAACAGAAGCCCAGCATATAGCATTAAAAATCTGCTCTGAACTGATTCACAGCACAAATAAGTCCAACCGGAGTCTGTGTTTACTAATTGGAGTCATTCATACAGGTATAAGCAAGGAACAATGCAGATTCCATACAAGTGCAATTATGAATGATCATTTTAAATAACAACCTAATTGAGTTCTGAAAACTAGCACTGCAGGGCTGGAGTGTTTCAAGCCATGTGGGACTTATCCATTATTCACCTGTAATTATGAAATTCAGTTAAATATAGTCAAGATGTAATATCAGCTCTAGGCTGTACGGCACTGTTCAGCCTTACCCTAGCTACATTATTTAGGTTAGAAAAAAAGTGGCAGTATATCTGCTGCCTGTGGCATCCATTTGTAAGCAGGCACTTGACTCTTTGTAGTTTTACAATGGTCTAACAAAAAGGGGCATCCACACCTCGTCTTTTATATGAGGACACATGAAATCATACAAATGCGTGATATGAGGGGGAGGATTCTACCCCACCCCACCCCCCATATAAAGCAATGGGAAAAAATCTATTAAAAGTATATTTGTCTCCAGAACTACCTGTTTTCAATTAATTTGAATATTTCATGCATGAGGGTTTATTAAATTAAGTTTGCAAATCATGGAACCGTTTTAAAGGGTTGTAAAGCCAAACTGAGTTGTTTGTGAATAGGGTCCATTGAACCTCAACAGATGAAAAGAAAGTGCACTTGTGGCCCAACTGCAAACATGGGTGAGAGGACATAACTGTAGGCCAGTAAGGGCAACACGCCAGGGGTGGGAGTGCAGGGCGGCATCTTTTTATTTATTTATATATTCATTGAGCTGACATGTTTTATAGCTTTAATTGGGCCTTTTATAAAAACAATATGAACATGGATAATTTTATTCATATTCCTATGTTCTACAAGAAATGCAACAGCTGTGCAGATGTCAGATGAATCCCAACAGGCTTGGTGTGATTAAATTCATTTGGGATATTTAGATACAGACCAGTGACGATCAAGAAGCCACTAAAGGGATGGGAGTTGACAGCTTACTGTCCTCTTCCTTTACTGTAATTGGGTAGCCTGCACACATCCACTCTTGATTCACCAGATTTGCCCGTGGGATCAGAGGTCGCCCACTGAGCCTCGAGTCGCTGAGCTCTGTGGGGAATCGTGACGGTGAAGGAGAAAAATAGTAATTGGGAGAAAATTGTGGGTAAAATTGATGTAACTTAAAAAAAATGGTGGTGGTGAGTAAGTAGATTCAAGAAAACGCACAGAGTCCTTTTCTTCAGTCAGTTGTTAAGTTTATTGAAATATGCAGGGAGTCTGGTCCCAGGTGCAGGACAAAGATTACTCGTTCTTACAATTTTTACATGACATTAAATACCCCTCTGTATAGATGGTCCACCTCCTCTTTCTCTGACACTTAATCAATAGCAAAGGTACAACACATAATTCTGTTACCATTTACTATATGTATTTAATTTAGTGTGTGTGTGTAGTCTAGTGTGATGACCTCTGAACTTGGTGCATTCCTCTTCAGACCCCTGGTGCCCAAAAAGGTCCATCTGTTTTTTGTCATCTTCCTTGTTCCTATTTCTCTATTGCTTGGGACCCTTTGAGTCCAGTGGCAGTCTCTGCTGGGCATTCCAAAAGTCTTAGAGCCTGGCCCCTTCTGGTCCACAGCATTGTTATCTTGTTAGCTTGCAGTCAGTGCTGGGCAAGAAGCTTGTAGACGCAAGGGCTCTATCAATTGTTAGCAGTACATGCAATTTGAACCATGCTATCTGCAATATTAGTCTCTTTTCAGAAAAGAACACCAATATAGCTCTGCCAGTCCACATGCGTAGCAAACTGCTAATCAACTCTCGTTCCATGTTTTCCAACAAAAAAATTGGAGATTCTAAATTTATTTAAAAAAAAAAAATTAGTGTACTTTATGTAACAATTCCTGATCCGCCTGTACTATTGTGAGAGAAACCTGATGTATTATTTCAAAGGCAAGACTGTGCATTATAAAAAGTATAGGAAGAAATTAGGCATAAATAAAATAGTTCTGATATCCACAGTGATGCCTTTGCTGTTTAAAATTGGCTTGCTTTTTTTAGATATATTACAGAGCCTAGTTGATACAAACCCTGAATGGTCTAATGAAATCTTTTTTTGGAAAATTAGAGTCATGTGGTTTAGGCTGACATGTGTTTCCTGCAGTTGAAAGCATAAAGTAGAACTGTTTCTGGATTATATTCAGGGAGTGGAGAGGAACATGGAACTGTAAAGTGGTTTCAAAGCTTCTATAATTTCAAGTTTATCTTCTGGGTAATGTTGGTGAAAAAACTCTTTATTGCTTTAAAACTGTTTGGTGTACTGTGTTACTGGCAATCCTTGCCGTTCATTTTTTTTTTTTTATATATTTCACAATTCAGTTACTCTTTTAAATCTTTTTTTAGTTGAACAAAAAAATCCACTGCTGTCAAAATAATAAAGGCAAAAAGAGGTTTGTACATGTCCAGTAAATCTTGAAACCTAAGCCGTAGGATTTTTAATTGGTGCAATTATTTTCTATGGAGTGTCAGAGAAGACATTTAACTAGTTTATTTTACTACCTTCAAATTAAAATCGACAGAGATCTAATACCAAGTGTGATTAGCTTACTTTATTGGGTAGTCTTGGAAACCATGTTATTGAAGCTTGAAAGGTTAAGAATGGCCCCTGCAACTTCCCTGAACAGTGCAGAGGCATTGCACAAAGGCATAGCCTGCCAATTTAGTCTGTAGCGAAGATCATGGGGGCCTTGTAGCCTAGAAGTTAGAACATGGTGAATAAGAAGAGAAGGAAGGACAGAGTTAGCTCCGTGATTCTATTTCGTGCTTCAGTCTCATCTCCCTGTAAAGCTGGGAATGAATAGAAATCCCTAAAGTATATCTGTACACTGACTGACCAAAGAAAATGCTGCTGGCACATTGAGGGGAACCAGGTGTGGCTTGTCATGTGTTTTGAAGGTTTTTGATCTGGGACGCTAATAGCATGTCTGTTGCTTCATAATATGCTGGACATGTCTGAGGACTTGATGCATCATGACCTGCTTGCCACTGGAGTTGACTCTCCAGTAGTGGGAGAAACACCGGGAGATATTGTTGGCTATGGTTTTGTGGGATGAGATGGTTTCATGGGCACTCACCATAATTCCCAAAGCCA
Organism: Polyodon spathula; assembly: GCF_017654505.1. Lineage (NCBI taxonomy): Eukaryota > Metazoa > Chordata > Actinopteri > Acipenseriformes > Polyodontidae > Polyodon > Polyodon spathula. The sequence goes on from NC_054544.1 coordinate 38,494,831, forward strand.
AATTCTTCAGCTTTCCCACAACCGTCGCTGAATAGCTGCACACAACTCTAATAGTTGTAAGTGAATCACACATGTCGCATAACCACATACCTTTTTATATACATCGCAGACTGTGATTTTCTAGTTTTTTGGCCAGTGAGTGAACACTGCAGTGAGCTGAACTTTTAGTTAAATAATTGTTTACTAAGTAGGACAAATTTATTGTTGTAATTTTCTTATTTAAAAAAAAAGAGACGTTTAATCTGTTTGATAAATTCTGCTATATAAAAACAGCTGTCCTAAATAAATGTTACTGGAAATTGGCTTGGAGCAGCTTCAGGCAGCATTTTTAAAAAGGCTCATCTGCCTCTTGTGAGGGAAGTGACTTTATTAAAGTACACTGTAATTAAATTATTAATCAAGATTTAGCAATTTTTTTAGATGTAGTATTGGAGAAGAGTGCTATAACAACATATGTATGTATGTATTATTATTATTATTATTATTATTATTTTGCTGTGGGGTTACCTCTTCAGGACAACAGACAGCAAGCAATTGGAATGTAATACTTGTATACTAGTTATAAACTTTAATAATAGTTATGAACATGCATTTTCAGATGAAGGAATCCAGTCCTAGAAGTGCATCTGTCTTGCACATTATCAGTGGCCTAAAGGACAGCAGGACTGTTCTTTTAGTTTATCAACATTACGCAGCGGTGTTGGATACTAGGCGCTTGCTTGTTTGTATGTCCTAGTCAATTGCAATTCAGGAAGTGATTTTGCATAACCCTGATCTTAAAATGCCTTGCAACCTGTTATAATTAATCTTTGGAGAACATTTTTTTCAGCAAGATAACTAAATTTAGAAAAAAAGTATGTTTGTCTACACAGCAGCTTTGTAGGCAAACGTGTCCTTTTACCATAGTTACTAGTTATTTTATTTATTTGTTTTTAATCACCTGACACTACTATATCAAATGGATTGCTTAGTGTCAAGAAATTGTAAACCATGTGATGGATATCAATGGTGGAGTCAAGTTTTTAATTTCAGAGTTTAATATTGATGTTTAGTATACACATTACAGTACTGTAATATAATTCCATAACTGCAAGGCAGGGTGTCCAATGCAAATTTCTGTCCACCAGCTACAGAATTGTTAAGCAGACGTTAGATCACAGTGGTGCATTTTCCAATGCACATACAATTTACTGCGGGGTGTGCTTTTTTTAAACTGCAGTGACCTGCAATCATGTTCAGTTTTATACAAAAAAAATATGATTACCGTGTGTGTGTAAAGTGTCTGTACTTTATCAGAAAACAGCCCCTGTTGATGATCCAGTTTGTTTATTCAGACACAGTATTGGGAATATGAGAAACATAAAATGGACACTGACATGCATATCGTGATGTGAACAGAGTTCAACATAGTTTATTTGCAGGTATGTTTCTGCTTGGCTATAGTAGCCCCACGCAAACATTTTAATTGTATTGTGTTTTTAATATTGTGTTTAATGTAGATATTAGGTTCCTTGGTGTACTTTTTGTTTATTCCCTGTTTATATAACAGAGTTGTACATTAGCCCCTTCTTTCTATGCTGCTGTCAGTTCTGTTAGCTCTAACCCTGGATTACTACTACTGGGAATTCTCCAGTGCTCTGAATCACATCAGCACACACATTCCAACTTTGTAATTTTCTGGCATATTCCTAAATGCGTTATGGCATTATAGTTATTCGTGCCTTTTTTAAATATTTAATACATAGTGAAAAAATGAAGTGTATTGACATTGGGGTACTCCACACATTATGCAGGTATCTGTATTCTGTAAGTTATTACGAGTTTATCTGAAAAGAAGGCTGTGCTAAGGTGCAGCATTGTGTACATTTTCCACATTTTTGCCTTGACAGTCTGGTAGTCTGTATTGTATTTGAAATAATGGGTACTTAAGGCTTGATTTCTTCAAATAAACTACAGACCACCTATACAATTTGCTGGTTTGAAGTTAAAAATCCACCATAAATTGTCTCTGATATGTATGTTTTAAAAATAGGATATACAGCGATGATCCAGGTACTGGGTAGTAGATTCTATGCTAATCCCCTGAAAGATTTAAATGCTTGGGTATTTTTCTTCATGATGTCGAATTGAAATGTGCTGAATAATGTTTCGTTGACATATTGAATGACGTACCTTATTTACAGTTTTCCATATACTTTACACTATTCGGGCTACTGATAGACTTTTGCGATAACAATTAGTTGCTGTGATTTATATGATAAATAAGGCCTAGGTCATGTTCATATAGTTTTTTTTTTTTTTTTTTTTTAATTGTCTCAATCCTAAAATTATAGCTTATGCAACACTTGACTGTACTTTTTAAGCTAACTTTTCTGCTGTATAGAAAATATTGTTTGTAACAAACACGTTGTTTTGGTGGGGGAAGCTTCAGAGTGATCCTGCAGCAACCAGCTTTCAACAGGGGAGCAATGCTGACGTCAACGTAAACTGTTTTATGTTAAGAGACTGCACGATATGAATGTAGCAAACGTCCTTATCCGGGATACTAGTTTTGCGCAATAAGATAAAATAAAAAACAAACAAACAAAAAAACCACACGAAATTCTCCGATTTAAAAAAAAAAAATTCTGCGTTATTCTGCAATTAAAATAAAAGGCTAGAGTTGAGTATCCATTTAGATACATCGTCATTATGATGCATACTGTAGTAAGCTACACATTTCTGTCCATCCATTGTCGTCACATTATTATTGGTAACTCTTAATAACTGATCTGAAAGTAAACTGTTGTGGTTGTTTCGCTGCTTGTCTGATTCATCCATCTGTGATGCGTAACTCGCGAGGCGGAATTCGAAGTCAGGGATCTGACATTCATAAGAGGTGGAGGAGGCTAAACCATGTTAAATGTTTTCTGATCTCAGCCGTGGGATTCATTGTGCGGGTTTCAGATTTATAAAGCCTGTTATTCTGTTAAGCCCACTGGTATATGTTTTCTTTTTCCAGCACCCCTCTCCCAGCATTTACGAATGGAATATTCCATTCATTACTGACCAAGAAAGTCAATTACACTGTTTGCAGGCTGCAGATTTTGAGTGGCATTGCTTTTTTTCTTAACAGCGGTCCAGGCGCTAATCCCCAATAAGTTTTATATCGGTTGGAAACTAATAGATGAAGTTTGAGTTTTGCAGGTTTACAGTTGCAAGATCAACATTTTGCGAAGTTTTTGTACTCGCATTTCGAATTTTCGCGTTTATTTCCCCGTCCATGTGGTGCTGTAAGAAGCGAGTGGATCTGAGGGGTAATGAAGCTGGCAGCATACATGTGATTGGGCTGGAGCATTTTTTTATTTACACTGTCTGCAAGTTGGGATAAATAGATGAAAAGAGGCAGCAGTATCAGTTCACCATATTACTGCTGAGCGACATGAACTGATGCAGACTCTGGATACTACAAAAGGAACATTGATAATCCCTCTCCTGACCTGCAACTTGTGAATTATTGTTGTTGTTTTATTATTTATTGTTCTTTTATTTTGTTAACTCGTTAATTGAGACGCTGCCATTGCCTCCCTAGTGCATTAGAAAGGCGCGTATATGCATTACAATGAAATGCTGAGAAGCAGCAGCTCTGCTTAGAATAATGGACTGCCTATGTATTGTTACGACAAAGGTAAGCTTTTCAACATTTTCAGTAACATGCTGCTTTGTCACGCACGTAAGCAAGTCTTTGGCTGTCACGATTAATGACTTGCGCGAGAAACGATGCTTTGCAACACTACTGTATTCTGCATCTTTAGGATTTGTGTTCTATAGCTCTGTCACATAGTTGTAAACGCTGTCAACGTGCTTATTGTTTCAGGAATAGTTACATGTTTGTTATGTAAAGGCGGCTATATCGTATTTATTTCTCCTAAAATTAGTATTAATATGTTGAATTGCATTAGGTTCCCCGTGTATTGTTGTAATGTTGCAGTGATGTACTTGGAAACTGTTTCTCAATCCTATGTGTTTTTGAATGATGATCTTGTATAGTGTAAATAGGCAACGTTTTTTTATCCGTTTTATATATATATATATATATATATATATATATATATATATATATATATATATATATATATATATAGCAGTTTATAGTTATACCGTTAGATCCCAGTCAGACTAAGACAGTACTGACTATTAATAAACTATTATAAAAAAAAAAAAAAAAAAAAAAAGAAAAAAGCTCTTCAGACGTTATGGAAATTGTGAGCTCAACGCTTCAGCCACATGGCTTTGGCAATGGAATTGTTGCAGAAAGTTATAAAGTTAAGGCTATTGTATTTGTAGGTGTGTGTTTAAGCAGGTTCTAGTGACATGCATTATCACAACTCGCTGTACTGTGTGTGTGGCTGTTTGGTAGCCACATGGTTTTAATGTTATTCATAAACATTTTAAATACCAGAAACCAAGTATTCTCTCTCTCTCTCGCTCGCTCGCTCGCTCTCTCTCTCTCTCTCTCTCTACTAGTTTCACTGTTGCAGTATAGAAAGTAATTCCAGGTTCTTGTTTTAGAGTTGGGAAGAGCAGAGGTTACAGTGTATCATTTTAGAGTATTTTAGAAACACTTTTCAGTTTTCCCAAACTATTATCTTTTATTATTGTTAGTATGATTTAAATATATTAAATATAAATATATTTGTTGATAAATAATCCAAAATACGGATATATGTCACTTTTTTTTATTGTGGTGGCCTGGTATGTGTACTGCATGTGTTAATTGTGATGTGCTATAATAATAACAATTTACACTGGAATTGATTATTTTAAATATAATTGTGTAGACATATTTAAGTAGCTGTATTCATGAACATAAATGTTCCAGTTTTTTTCCAGTTGTGTGCTCAGTCTCCTGAGTTATGTTGTGGGCACTGTTTGCATCGCTGTAACCATGGAGATTGTTCAAAAAGAAAACGTAGGTTGAACAAAACAGGTGGAATGTCTTAACATTCATTTATTTATGATTCAGAAATTACATAAAAATGTGATTTTCCTTTAGTTAGTTTTGTTGTATTTGTTCATATGTTGTTTTCGTACGTTCAGCTTTGGCTATAGCGGTACACTTTGTAAAAATGTTTTTAAAATTAGTTTACAGTGTGTGCCCACAGGATTTTCTGAAATGAAGTTGATTGAAGTATGAAGTAATTGACTGTTGCTTTTAAGCACATATGGGGCTGCATTCCCTGAATCGAATGCTCTGGCAGTCTGATCCCAGGACAGCAATAAATACTTTACAAGCCGGGATGTTCAGTTCCTCATTATTAGAGAACTGTGTTCTCTACCAGTGAGGAGGGTGTGCGCGCTGTTGTGCAACTTCAGAACCAAATCTTTGACAACCAGTACTGGCTAAAGGGATTTACCACAGACTGTTTTCAAATGGATTTCGGGGACAAACAAAAAAAAAACATACTATAACTTTATATACATATGTTTTCAAATGAATGAGTCATATGGTCACATCTGCACAGTAAAGTAGCCCAGTACAACCACTCTGAATTGAAAGGTGTAGTGATTCACATTGATGGGAAGCAGCGAATGTGTATTCACAGCTTTTTATTTTGTGGAGAATGATGGTTTCCATAATATCCACGTTTACAATCACCCACAGATCCCCCTTTTGTATGTGGTGTTAAAGATTATTTCTTTCTTGTGACCCCACACACATGAATGAAAGCTATATTTGCATCCTGAGACATTCTAAATTTTTTTTTTAAAAAAAGGCATGATACCATAGTAGTGATGTAAAAAAGTGGTAATTCCTCTAGAGGAAAGTATACTTGAACTTTGACCCATTCAAGACCTCAAGACCGTCACTTTCAATTCAAACACAAAATGTCTCGTTTTCAATCACTCAACAACGGCCACAGTACAGAAATGTTCATTAATCAACAAAATGAGAATACGATTTAAAAATAAATAAAAAAACATGTAAAGCTGGTACATTCGTATGTCAGAGAAACAGATAACGACATAGAACGTTAGGTTACCTACCGTAACCCTGGTTCTCTGAAAGAGAAGACGACCACCACCAGATAGGTATTGGATATTCCTGCCCTTCGAGTAGGTATTGCTGAGCTCTATACCAGAGGTGCCGAAAGGCCACTTCCCGTGATGACGCACTCGGTCCAGCCTACCAAGGGAATAAACCGTCACTCACAGGAAGAGTCTCCTCTTTTTTTCCATCTAACACGTGAGGGCGACTGAAGTGACCTCATGGGTGGTGGTCGTCTTCTCTTTCAGGGAACCAGGGTTACGGTAAGTTAAAGGTAACATTCCCTTTCAATTCAAAGACGACCACCACTACATTAGGTATGGGATAACCTATACCAAAGCCGTCGCGAGGGAAAAGGAATGGCAGCAATTGAGGGATGCACAACACTGTCTAACCCAGGGGTTAGCGGTGAGAATTTATAACTTTTAAGGCCCCTTGTGCCTACAGAAGGCAAAGCAGGGTCTACCACATTAATATGGCAGAACCTGGAGAAAGTATGCGCCGTAGCCCAGCTAGCCACAGTACAGATGTCAGACATCGAGGCGCCCTTGAAAAGGGCTCAAGATGTAGCCAACCCTCTAGTAGAGTGTGCGGCTAACCTACCAGGTGGGGGCAAGCCAGCACCATTATACGCAGAAATTCAATCTCTCATCCTCCATTGAAGCAAACAGAGGCGAATGAAAAGACTCCAGTTCCACAGACTGATTAATGTGGAAGTGATCACCTTGAGGATGAAAGCAGGGTTGGTGCTCAGAGACACCCTGCTGTCATCCTCCCAAATACGCATGCAGGAGCTGTGTACAGACGGCGCCTGCCACTCACTGATCCACTTAGTGGAGGAGATAGCCAAGAGGAAGGCTGTCTTCATAGACAGGTATTTGAGCTCTGTGGCGTGTAAGGGCTCAAACGGGGCCTTTGTGAGAGCCTCTAGTACAATATCAAGGCTCCATTCGGTGAGAACAGTCCTCCTAGCAGGGCGTAATCGCTGTGCCTTTTGAGGAAACGGGTAGCCAAAAAATGCACATAGAATCTATGGGGGTGTGGCAAACAGCATAGAGCTTCCCAGCATAAGCGAGACACAGTCAGCTGACGGTGGCTCATAGTGTGCAGCTGAATGCACTGAGCCACACTTGGATCGGGCTCTTGTCGAGTAACCTTAGTTGGGTGGGTGATGAAGCCTTGGCCATCAGACCCAATAGTTTTTAACACTACATCCATTGCACTGTGAACCCTTGTTGAACAGGGCCAGGCAGTTGCAAATGGCAGCTCCTCTGTCGTCCGACAGGTAGGCTTGCTATTAATTGGCTCTGGCATCGTTGAGGGTGAGACCCAGACTCAAACAGATGGTTCATCACAAATAGCTGTGTGGGCCACTGCTCCCTGCGACTGGGCAGATCAACCAGTTGTCAAGGTAATTCATCACCCTGATCACTTGCAGCCGCAAGGGAGCTAGGATGGCATCCATGCACTTTGAAAACGTGCGGGGGGGACTAAGGAGAGGCTGAATCACAGCACGTCCCCTTAAGGCGGAGCGGAGATACTTCCTGTGTGCTGGACCCATAGGAACGTGGAATCCACTTTCTTTCTCTATATAGATAAATAAAATTGCAAATACATGTAGGGTGTTTTGTTCTAAGTTATTGCTGTATCACAGGGTACTTGATCTTTAATGTCCTAGGTTATGTCAGAATAAATGGATCATTTAATACATTCTATTTAGACCTTCAAACACTAAATCTTAACTTCTGAAGCGTAACATACAAAACTAAGTCAACATTTCGACCTAATGCCTTCAATGACAGTCACCTATCTTTGTATAACTCTCTTTTGGTATTACTGAACACTGGTTTGAAGCCTTGTCACATGAAATTAAAGCTACTGGGACTGCATACTGTACTAATACTTAATTGCAAGACTGCAAACTGAGGAAGATGTGTATTCTATTTTTACATTGTCTTCATATGTACGAAGAGCTCTTTGTAATTTTCTCAATGTCTGAGAAAAGCTTTCCGGTTTTGAAATGTATTATTTGATGTATTTATTCTTAAGAGCTGTGTTTGTCCCTGTCGGTGACAGACTGTCGGGGCATGAAACACATGACCTACTTTTGTTGTGTGCAAGCATTTACCATATTAGGCCATTCATGTTTTTGCCTGGTTCGTGACAAAGTTGGATCTGAGGACTGGTAGACCTTTATGTTCTAGGACATGTGCTGTATTAAAAAATCTAAGTTTGTTGTTGTTGTTGTATCAGCTTTTTATTTGGTATGAGTGAGCTGATATTTCAAAATTTGAACACCAGCCGGAACTCTTCAAACCTCAAACTACTTTAGTTTTATTTTTATACTGGGAGTGCAGGATATAGCTCAAGTTGTTGTTTAAAAAAAAAAAAAAACATTAAAGCAATTTTCTTTTTTTTTTTGCAGCCAGCTTAAGATCGGCTAATGATTACTTTTATTTTTACTACAGTTCACAAAGAGAATTGTGTTCTGGTATATTGAGATATCCAGAGAACTGCTTCTAGCTTTACGCTACCTATGCCTGCTATAGCTACAACCCTCCACTAGAAACAGTTGGGATCCAATGGAGAGGGTATTGTTGTGGACTGTGTGTACACACACACACACAACATAATGTTTTCATATTTTATGTATCTATTTTAAAGGTATGAAAATAAAAGTAATATTTGGGAGTGTGACTGGTGGTATTGCACCGTGCATTGTAATCTTGCGTAGCTATTTCTAGTTGGCCAGTATTGCTTTACAGGAAAGCGCAGGATCCTGTTTTGTTTGCCAGCCTGTTCACTGAAAGGTTAGACTCACATTTCAAGCAGTTGTTTTCTTGACCTTCTGATACTTGGCTGTGGTGAAGCTGACCCACATATTGACCTTTTCTTTTGGTCTCCAAATGCCTGAGCACTGTGATCTTGTTTGACATGTTTACTGTGGGAAATGTATGAAGCAGTGCAGCACAATAGGGTTTTTTTTTAGGTGTGGTGTGTAAAATATGATAATAGTTAACAGTTGGCTTTCCCGTAATGTGTGTGTGTGTAAGATCTTTGTTGCAGATAGCTAAAACTACCAACAAAAAGAAAATATAATTACAGGGGGATTGCTGTTGCAGATCAAATATTGACCTTGTACCTTAGGGGGGCCTGAGCTCAAATACAGCTCTGATTTTCAAGTGAAGAGTCTACATTTTTAAAACCACCACTCAACTCTCCTTTCAGTTTGTCGGTCTCTGCACTTCATGGCAGAGGTGTTCATGCTAGGATTGAGGTGCGCTCACAGAGGTACTTGTCCTGTAGTTAAAATATCTGGGCTGGGATTTAATTCTACTGCAGTGTATTAAGACAGTGGCTGCTCTGCTTACCTTAATGTAGCTCAAACAATCTTGTTCATGGGTGAGTGACCCTCCATATTTCCCTGTGTTTAAAAGGCAGCCTTGAGGCAATTCAGGCTCCGTGCAAGATGATTGATAACTGCTTTGACCCTGAGCTTCTCCTCTACAGCCAGCTGTTCAGGGATTGTACACCATTACTTCAAAGCCATCCAATTGAAATGCAATAGGGATGGGATGGATATGATTTTCCCAAACCGTCACTGGATCGAAACTGACATTTGCATAAAATTCCTCGCTGAATGATCAAACAGAAACCAATCCTTCTTTTTTTTCTTTTGTTGCAATGAAAAAGCGTTAGCAGTCTCAGTGCTAAGCCGGCGGTATTTCTGGGGAAGCTCATCACACATGTTGCTGCATGTAAATGGTTCATATTAACATGACTTAATTTTAACATGGTAACGTAAATCAATTGATTGCTTTCTTACTGCCCTCTGTAGGGATAGCTGCGGCTTCATTAACTTGGGTGTTCAGATGTCAACGGCTGTTAGCTTTCCAGGTTTCTAAAACAAATGAAAGGTGCTGGTGCTAATGCTTATAGGCATTAGCAAACACACAACCTGCACATCCTAGCCTATATCTTTTTGTTAAAAAAAAGCATCTTAAGAAGTTAAAAGCTGAAGCTATACATTTGTGTGTACGCCATTTACTGTGCAGCCAGAGAACTGCTAATCCAATTGTAATACAATCATTAAAAGCATTCCCCAGTACACATCCAATAGTTTCATAGTCTGTTTTTAAGATTTAATTTTATTAGCTATAATGGCCGATACTATATTTATTTTACTGAAAAGCATTGTAACAACTGCTGATACTCAAAATAGTGCAAATGATGTGGCCTGCATGGATTATGTATATACCTCATCCCTGTTTATCCAGTACCATCACACCTTCAGTTTCACCAAAAAAATATCCCTCGAGTTACAAAGTTGCTTCTGTCCAGTGAGGCATTTGTGAGATGAGTCGACAAAGGTATCTTTTATCTAAAGTACCAAACTGACTGTAAGCACGCTGGATGGCAGTTGTCAGCTAGCTGCATAATGTACTATATTGTTGTTCATGTTGGCAGTAGAAACGCTGAAGAAGTCCTTCTTAAATCTCAAAGGCACAGATTTTAATGGTGTGTTACTCTGCAAATATCCAAGAAATAAACAGTTGCATTAGCTTCTGTACAAATTGCTGCCGCATATCTGCAACTGTCAGTGCAGGAAAATCCCGCTGAAATATTTTAATACTACTGTATTTTTCACCCAATTTAGAATGCCTGAAACACTACAACAGTCTCTAAGGAAGTGGGTGCCGGTGACGAAAGCATTACCAGCCGCTTTCTGGGTAGTTCTGGTTAAAATAAATAAATAATAAAGGTAGTGCTGGATATTTTAAGTGCCGCGAGACTTTTTTTTCTCGTAAGTGATTCTCAACCGCTTTATTTAAGGATTATAGAAACTCGGCAGTATCTGCAGTAAGGAAACAGTTTTTGAAAAAAAAAAAAAGACGATATTAAGTGATTTTTGCAAGCGGTGACTTTCTCTTTAACTCAGCCCTATTGATTTTGGGGCGCCAGCGCACCGAAGGTTACACACATATTACTCGGGCACCGCAAAAACCACCTACCTGGCTTGTTTAAAAGTACAGACTCAGGGCTTTCTAAAGACGTATTCAGTGTGTGTATGTGGTACTCCCAGCTGGAACTACGATCGTCTGAAGTTCAGCCTCTCATAATGTGACAGAGTTCACAACTTTTTTTTGGAGTCTGTTGCCGTCATTGTAGCAGCTAGACTGAAAGGGGTGGTATCGTTGGAAAGCTTAGAAGCTCAGTTTCGCCTCCATGTTTATTTCATATTGATGTTCAGTGGTACAGTGTTTTGTTTTTTTGAGCCAGCTATGATTACTATATATATCAGTGACCAAACATGATTATTTTGGAAAAAAATATATTTTACATATATTCTCATCTCTACCACATATAGTATATCTGATCCTGTTGCAACTTACATAATATGAAAGGAATTGTTGTGGCCTTTCATTTGCTGTGTTATGCAGTACAAACTATCCCAGCATCACCCCCCTCCATCCTCCGCTCAGCTCAGCCCAGCTTACTTACCTGTACATTTGCGTTGCTTTCTTTCTATTGTGCTTGAGATCCCCATCCAGAATCTTTCCGTCTCATCCACAGCCAGTTGCTGCTACTTTCTGCTGCTTCAGATAAGTTCTTCACTGTATGACGCAGCTCTTGGCCACTGAACCCGACGTCTCTGAGAAACCGGGTTGTAGAGTGCGCAACAAATCCTCAACAATCCACCTCCACTGGGTAAACTCGGACTCTCCATCCTCGCTGTTCCGCTTCAGCAGCTAGTTGAGCATACCAAAGTTTCTTCCTCTCATACGCCTCATCCACAGCATCTTCCCGTGGCACTGTTAACTCTACCAGATGAACAAGGCGTGCTGATCCAGACCACAAGACAATGTCTGGTCGAAGGTTCGTGGTGGCAATCTGATGGGGAAAAATAAGCCGTTGACCAACATTTGCCAGCATCTTCCAGTCTCTAGCAGCTTCCAGTTGTCCTGGGCGAGGCTTGGTTTTAACACCTTTTCTTGGTGGTTGCTCTCCTGGATGGAGGAATATTGTCTTTTGTGTGTAATGCTTTGATGGAACTGGTGGTAACTTATTGATCAGGTTAAGTTTGTCTTCCAATGCTAAGGCCAAACTTCGCAGCACCTGGTCATGGTGCCAAGTAAACCGCCCTTGGCTAAGACCTACCTTACATCCTCTCAAAATGTGCCTTAATGTTGCAGGTGATGAACACAAAGGACATGAGGGATCCTCACCCACCCAGAGGTTTAGGTTCTGTGGTGATGGGAGAACATCACATGCTGATCTGGTGAAGAAACTGATCTTGTGTTGTTCCACACTCTCCCATGTCATCCATTCTCCCTGCTTGGCCTGGGAAATGGCCTTTACACACCTGATCCTCTCCTCCTGCTTTTGCACCTCATTGACTACCAGCTTCCTCCGTTGAGCTGGGGTTGCCTTGTGCAATGTAGGAGGAGCTGAACTGAGACCAAAACCTCCTTTTCCTTGCTGAACTTGCCTCAATATCTCTGATTCGAAGGGCAGACTTAGCATCTTCCACAGCTTTCTTTGCCGTCCATTGTCTTCCAGTTTTCAACACAGGTGCTGCCTCCCTTATGCATTTGTCGCGTGAATCTACTAATGTCATTTCCACTCGGACTTTGGCCCACTTAAATTGGTAGCTGCGGTATTCCTTTACCATAAAGTCCCACTCTGCTGAGGCAGCGTGGAACTCCCAACCAAGAAGAGCCGGAAGGTCGCTGGTTCTCGACCAGCCTTCACCCTGTTACTTGTGGTTCCTGTAGTGATTTTTAAATCTCTGCTTGTGTTCAGTTTGATTTCCATCAGACCATTTAGTGATATAAGCAGCAGTATTGTCTGTAGTGTACAGTGTGTAATTTTCATGATATTTTTGCTGTACCTTATCCAAGATTTCCATTTTGAAATAGAAAGTAACTATAGGATGTATGTACTGTGTGTTTTGTTTGTTTGTGTCTCATTATAGTATTGCTTTTAGCATGTCAGTGTTGCTGGACAGATCAATTTGTCATCTGAATCTGAAGAAAATGATTTTGTATTGGTTTACATCATTATCTTTGCATTTGGTTGGGTTGCGTGTGAAAGGAAGTGCTACTTAAACACTTGTTGCCTCCAGCCAATTGGATCATTCCACAGACGGCTTTAGTGATCCATTATAGAACAATGGATTTTTATTTAAGTAATGCATTGTAGCTGATGTTTCTCTGTCAGTGTTGTGTCTCAATAAAGATTGTTTTCCATTTTCTTGTTATTTGTGAGTAGCTCCAGCTTGTATGAGGAAGAGAGGGGGGGGGGGTTGTATATTGAACATACATACACAAATCGTCCAAAGTGACAGAAATCCAGAGTTTAGTGCTATTTTTTAAGCGATCCTCAATGTGAAGAGCGACAACATCACATCAATTTTGGTTTGAGAAACTTGCTTGAAATTTGTTTGCAATATTTCCAACACTAGAATATGCCTGACATTTTTTTTTTGTTTTGTTGTAAAAATCGAAGGTAAAGAAACACCTAAAAGTCTTCTCTAAACCTGAACTTGGTTCCTGTTGGCTGAACATCGTATCTGCATACATCAAAAATTTCAGATTTATGAAAAGTTTATCTAAAGCCTCATCTGAGAGGTTTTGTCTGTGCTGTGCAGAGATGACTGTGTGTGTGTGGATGTCCACCCCCTGCCAGCTGTGTGCCTCAGCCTCCTTTCAACCTCAAGTGTGCTTTACACAAATAAGAGGCTCTAGCACTGTACTGCACACCTAGTCTGTTTTGTCTGATTTAACACCCTGCCTCCCTCCCTCCTATCAACTAATCTCTGACATTTACAAGGCTATTCAAGTGTGCTCGTAAGGAGAATAATCAGAAATGATCACTTTACCTCTCTCTCTCTCTCTCTCTCTCTCTCTCTCTCTCTCTCTCTCTCTCTCTCTCTCTCTTTCTGCTTTTCTTAACAAACTGTTCAAAACCTCCACAACCCCGTGTTATGTACTGCACATTTCATCTGGGGACTTGCCACGGTTATCAGTCCATCAGTATTGCAGATTTAAGTCGAAGTTGTCTCTTGGAACTCTGAGCAGTGCTCCTGTTTGGAGTCACTGTAGCACACTGCGTATGGAAATATGGTTATATTACTGTATACTGGGGGTATAGCGAGCTATCTGGAATTCATCGCACCTCTTTATAGGTGGTAATTTGTGCCCCAAGTCCCTTTTTTTTAACCCATTGCAGTATTTCAGGGGTTTTGCAGCATTTGAAAATAATAAAATGTCTCATTAAGCATTCCATTGATTGTGAGGCTATTTTCTGATCAAGTTACCAATACCAAGTTCTCCAACATTACTACAGTCAACGCCACTTTATTGGGACACCGGGGGGTTTGGGGGGATTGTAAAAATAGTCAGAAAAAGCAACTGTCCCAATTAAATGAGAGGCATTTGAGATGACCTTCACAGTTTTTGGTTTTTAAATGAAAAGAAAGAAATCACATTGATTAAATGTTAAATACATCATTTAAAATATAAGTTTTTTTTTTTTATTCCTAAACAAAATGAACCACTTTTTTTTTTTTTTTAATTTCTGCATGAAATGAAAAAAATAATGAAATTACATCTTATCACAACACTTGCAATGTTGGCACGCCAACTTTCTTTGCAACAGCAGCCTGAGAAACCACAGGGGACTCCAGCTCCTTCAAGGGTTCAACGTGGTTTATGCAAGTCACAGCGTAATCACTTACTCACTTCAGTGTGCTTTGCGAACCTGTCTTACTCTGAAAAGCGGTCTCTGTTCATCAATTGAAAATACTGTATCTCATTTAAGTGACATTAGTGGCAGAGTTATATCCCATTTAAGCAGAAACGACCTATATCTAACGTTGTACTTACAGGGTACCGGTTCTCTGTGCATCTGAAATGGTGCTACTAGTTAAATATATACTTGGCTTTCATTGTAGGTTTTGAACAACAGGCAATTATTGTGATATTATTATTCTATTATCTAAAGCTTATGCACCATGTAATTAAACTGGGCAAAATTATGTTGGTCCCCTGTCTATTGTGGGGGGGGACTTTTAAATGGATTTAAAGTGTGTGACAGAGGAAGACCCACTAACACTAGAGAGAAATTTGCAATTAGGGTTTTAGATAATCCGGATAATTTTTGCCATTAATCAGTAATTGATGATTTCATCATTGTCCTGTGGCAATTCATATATATTTTACCATTATGGTCTGAAATAAAAATGAACAATAGGCTTGAGGTCTTCATAATAAGTACGGACACCCATTCGCTGTATTATTATTATTATTATTATTGTTATTATTATTATTGCATTTTGATCTGACCTAAATCAACTTTTGCTGCCCGGTAGAACATTGAAAAGATGTCAAAACATTGTCTTCTGTTTTTAGATTCCTTATTTCCATAGTGCTAACAGTAAAGTAAGACTCATAGTGCCCTGTGGCCAATGACCGCTGCAGAAAATTAAAGTTTCTGTTTTTACCAGGCCTCAACCCTTAAGCTTAAGAAGCTTAACTGTGATCCCTTAATTGTCTTTGGAAAGGCTTGTCATCTTCACTCTGAAACTTGGAAGGCTTCTGTCTCTGCAGCGTTCACTAGATGCTGCCACTACATTAAGTAAACTGGAATATTCTATTCATTGGATCCTTTACCATCTGTGAAAACAACGCAGGGTCACCGAATGGCGACAAAAGCATACGAGATGCTGCACTGCAGGGTGAAGATGGAACGCAGGACGTTACAATGCAAAGTAATGTATTGTTTAGATTTCAGTCAAGAGAATTTTTTTTTGGTTATGTTTGTCTTAAGATGTTAATATGGCATATTTCATTTAGTTTTATATTCCAAATAGGACAAGATTTCAAATGTGTAGCATCTGTCAGACTACATGGAAACATGAAGAGTAGTGTACTGCACTCTGAGTCACCAGCTTCCCACATGCTTGAACCTCATTAATGGGGTGGGCTGTGAAGATCATATATTCAGCATTAGTCATTTTACTCCCTGTAAAATACTTCTGATAGTAGAGCAAATTGAATTCTGTATTCAACTCTAATGACGACTTTGTAGTCTTCATAGCAGGGGACAAAGAGATGCAGTTTGAGTGTGTTCCTACCTACGTATGGATCAAACACACCGTCTTTGATGTGTGCATATATAATGAATTGATTGTGTTGCAAGCAGTCATAGAAATTTGACATGGTTTTTGCTTTGGCAGACTGGTTTCACATTCAGTATATTGGGTAGGAATTAAATGAGTGTCACAGAGCTGCATTCTGAGAAAACTGACAAGGTTTTTAAATAGATTGTACAAATTCCATGGAACCAGTTTACCATTTAGACCACTGGTCATCCACTTTCAATAACGATCTTTTAAGAATAGTCCCTTTGGTGTTGATGATAGACTGTGATTCTACTCCAGATATTATATGGCTACGTTGACATGAACACCTTCCATTGATGGTTCTTTTATTCATAGTTGGCATTTCTCCTTTCTGTATTCCGTTCTGCATGTGCAACACGCATAGTGTAATATGCAGTATGAAGTAACTTACAAAAAAATAGATGGTGAGTAAGTAGATTCAAGAAAATGCACAGAGTCCTTTTCTTCAATCAGTTGCCAGGTTTATTGAAATATGCAGGGAGTCTGGTTCCAGGTACAAGACATACAGAATACTCAACATTACAATGTTTGCATGACATTAAATACCCTTCTGTATAGATGGTCCACCTCCCCTTTCTCTGACACTTAACCAATTGCAAAGGTACAACACATTATTCTGTTAATTTAGTGTGTGTGTGTGTGTGTGTGTGTGTGTGTGTGTGTGTAGTCTTGTGTGACAACCTCTGAACTCAGTGCATTCTTCACACTCCTGGAGAAAAAAGGTCCATAAATCTGCCCCTTTGATCTCCGTGGCATTATCTCTTTCGATCTCTCTGAGAACCTCTGGGTCCAATGCCAGTCCCTGGGAGCCTTTTAGCCCCTTTATGCTTTGCATTCCAAAGTCTTACAGCCTGGCCCCTTCTGGTCCACAGCATTGTTATCTTTTTAGCTTGCAGTCAATGCTGGGCAAGAAGCTTGTAGACGCAGCGTCTCTATCAATTGTAAGCAGTACATGCAATTTGAACCAAACAGTCTGCTATCTGCAATATTAGTCTCTTTTCAGGAAAAAACACCAGTATAGCTCTGCTAGTCCACATGCGTAGCAAACTGCTAATCAATTCTCAATCCATGTTTTCCAACACAGTACATTTGTATAGAAATACAAAAACTAAACTAAATAAATTCAATGACAAACTTGGCTTCTAGGTGAATCGTTATTTAATGTATTAAGCTTCTGAATGTAGAACTGTGGAATGTTTTATAGTCATATATAACATGTGTTTTTTTAAATGTTATTGTGTATATAAAACCATGTGTAGTCCCCACTAACAAAGCCATTAGGAAATTACTAGTCCTGTTTATCATCCTCATTCTATTTATTGTTTATAAACTAGATAAAGTATTTAAGTGGTAAAGTTAATGTAAAGTACAGTACAAACAAATTCCACTTTAGTGTATCGCACAGTCTTCATATCGATCAAGTTTTGTGGATCAGCCTGAACATGTGTACAGTATGATCCAGAAACAGATGCAGAATTACGAAGGAATTTGCCAAATATAGACTAAATCTTCTTATTAGATCAAGCGAAGTAATATTTTTTTTAAACGGATTATCATTTTTTGTTGAGATGGACCCTCTTTGGATAGCAACAGATACATCAATCGTATGTGATTCTGGTCTTGGGGCCAGCGTTGGGGAGGGAGATCAGGTAATGCAATACCTGCTCGGGCCCTTGCATTTCATTCAGTACCGTGTGCATGAATGTGTTGGCTTTACAGTTTACTAATCCTTTGGAAATGCAACCCCACAGTGTACAGTCTAGCTGTTTGAAGAATAGGAAGCAAACTCGGGTACATGCAGTAAAGCACTGTTTTCAATGTGCTCTGTATGTGGTAGCCATTTGGATTAAGAATGGAGGACTATATCAAACTGTTTCCTGTTTTGTAACATTGCTAAGTAGTGGTCACGTTGACAGCTGTTGACAAGCTGTGATTTTGCTTGCAGTCTGACCATCCTACTGTACACAGCAGCCAGGAGGTACCCTCTGTGATGACTGCATGGCTTTAGAAACAGCTGTTACTTATAATTAGAATCTGCTGTCCAGCGTTCCTTCAAATATCATTGGCCAAAAGACTGGTAGGGTGTTGAAATTTTGTTTCCAAAGATGCCTGATCTCCCTGCCCCTGCAATCCTTCCCATTTTTATAATGGACCCTCTAAGCAGACACTAGTATCTACTGTAATGATACCACTACTTTTATGATATTGTAAATACAAATACTCCTTTTATAAATGTTGCATAGTTTTTATTTATTTTGTTTAAATGTGTTAAATGTGTTTTGCTTACCACCTTCAGTGCTTCATAGTGAAATACATGGTCCTGATTCAGTTAAAGGGGAGTTCCTGTGAGTGTTCAAGATTTGCATTTAAAAATTCGCTGTTTTATGGGAGAAGAAATTATCAGTGGTCATTTTTATTCTGGCTTCTTAACAGAATTTCCACCTCGTTCAGGCTTGCTCGGAGACAGCCCAGAAGGAAAATATGCTGGTGCCTTTATTAAACATGCAACATTTTCATATATGCAGAAACAGTAATAAAGAAATTCAGGGGGTTCTATTCCTTTAAGACACGTCCTGGATCTCAAACTCCCTTTGAAAGAAGCTGCATATTGGACTGAGGTCAGGTGGGTGGACCTAATACTGTAGCTGCTGCACAGAAAGCGAACAGGGACGATAAATCAATAAGATGTGAAGATGTTCTACTGGTAAGAGGCCAGTTTTGGTTATTAAAGCAATATTTGAGAGCACAATGTGCAAGAAAGCTCCCTACATTTTGAATGTTGTCATACTGAAGAAACTGAAGCTGCTCATCATTTTCACTTTAGTGGAATGTTAATTTCTGTGTCAGGTTGACACAGAAATTAGCATTCCACAGATTTCTAAAACCTTTAATTTATTTATGTGCAGGGGTTCAGTGGGGACTTGTATATCTTAGTTTTATAAGTTCTGCTTTTTGTTTTTTGCCGCTAGTACACAGTGGAGCATGTGAGAACCGCAGTATTGCAGTTCTTTTCAGTTTACACTACTTAACATACTGTCATGGTTTTATTCTTATGCTACATTAGGCTTCACAGACTTTGTGGTTCAGCTTTACTGTACATTCCCAAAAGGTAGTTTTAGCTAAGGAAACCTGCTTGCCATTCTTTCACTCTTGAGACAAACAGGTGTTTTTCAATCTTCGCTATAGCTGAGAGGTGTATTCATCATATTACTATTGTGTAGGACAGTTGAGTTGACAGGCTACAGTAAAATGTAGATAAATGTCTATAAATGTCTATATGTTTTTATTTTGTGGAAAAACTATTTTTGAAACAAGTGGCAATCCACCATTACTGAACATGGTGGTTTGCAGCAGAGAAAGGATAATTCGATACCCTTCCGAATGCTTGAAAAAGCAGAGTGTGGGGAGTTGCTTTTTTGGGAGAAAAAAGCAAAACCTTTTGCAAGGGGTGTCAAACAGAAAGATGGATTGATGCCTTTGCAGTTGTGTCACATGAAATACAAATGGTCCCCGCTGCTTGAGGGAACATACTCCTGGGAGACGAGGATACACAGAGTTCCAGATGAGCTGAAGCAGCCTGGGTAACCTTCGCTAACCTCCTGGAATGAGACATTGCTTATCTTGTGTGGTGAAGATTAGTTTACTGTTCTTCGTAGTCTGAGAGCACAGCCAGATGGTGGAGATGTGGAGTTTAACCCACTACTTTGTATGGTGTTGGTTGTGTAATTTGTCTTCTGCTAATGTATGTATTTTGCTAAATTAGATGAGGTGGTTATAGTCGCATTGATGTTATCAGCGTAATTTTTCAAGATTTGCAGTTACAACATTGGTGGTAATATGTGCTAAAAATAAGTATATTTTCTCCAAAATTGAATCAAAATGAACTGAATCATAATTTTATAACATTTAAAGGATTTTTTTGAAAAACAACTAGCACTGTTAGGTGATTCTGCAGAAATGTTTTGTTAGGGTTACTACCTTCACTTGCACTGGGTTATATGGAATTCACATATGTAAATTAAAAACTCAAGGAGGGATTCATTATCAATGTTAACACTTTCAACATTTGTATGTGTCTTGTTTCAGGATTTTTGTACAGCCTATATTATCACGTACTGTAAGCTGCAGCACACTATTGGGCTGTACCACACATGTGACAAAAAAACATGCACTATATACATTCCCATTCCCTCTTCCCCTCTCCCGACCCGCTGTCCTTCTCGCACTTGAATTGCTTGTCTGTTGCTTCGAACTGAACTGCCGACCAGTGTTTAGCCAGGCTATTTATAGTTTAAAAACTACCCATTAAAATGATCCTCAAGTTACATTTTTTGCTTCAGAGAGAGTTGTTTGATTTTGTATTTTAGTCAGATGTGTGTTGTGTCCCGCGGCGACACCCCCCCCCCCCCATCCTACAAAGCTCATATTGCGTGTGTCGCGAGACACGTGTTATAACGAGGGAGCACTGTATATATGTGTAAGATTGATGGATACTATTTTTTCCTCCCACATAAAGCAATGGAAAAAATTGAAAACGTTTTCATTGAAAAATATATTCTGTCCAATACTACTTTTTTCAGCTATTTTCAATATTTAGTGCATGGAAGGGTTAATTGCTACCCCATAACAATAATGGTCTGATTAGCAGGGGGAAACAGCAGTTATTGGTAAAGGTCCACAGCCAGGCTGGTCAATAGGTTTATCTGTTCAGTTACACTACAGAAGATCTAATTCAAACTACATGCAGGGGGGTTATAATCTGAATTCCAGAACACTGCAATTCTTTTCTTTTCTTCCCATTTTGGACTGAAATTAAAACTTATTCCAGTTAACATTGAAGTACGTGAATTATTAAAGGTATAGTTCCCCATGTAGTTTTAAGAAGATTGTTGCCATATGGGCCTATGTTGAAACTGTCACTGTAGATCTGTCAGTGTCCTGCACACACTTCACTCGCTAGTGATTTCAAGCTTGTAAACAAACCAACAATGTCTGTTTCTGATGAAGCGCAGAATGCTAGATGTGGAAGACCATTACAAAACAAGCGCTGAAGGGATATATACAATTGTATTCAAAAGTTTACATACCCTAATGGAAATTTATAATTACTAGAAATTTCTCAAGCATCGAAGTTTAGGAAAAATGTTTTGTAGCAAAAGTTTTGCTGAGGGAAAAGTGTTACAAAAAATAGATGTCTACAGTTATTTCAACAATTTTTTTTTTCAAAACTCCAAAAATTATGCTATGATAGTATTGTCTAAAGGTGCTAGAAATTTCAATATGATAATGCAGAACCTAATTCTAGAAAAGTGTAGAAAATGCTGGATTGTAGGTGAACATCCTTAGAGAGTATAAAAGGGTTAGGAATATGATGACTGCTCTCATTACCGAGAAGTCAATGTGGGGAAAAGTAAAGAGCTATCTGAAGACCTTAGGTAGAAGATTATTTGTTGTCATAAAGTTGGAGAAGGATACAAGATGATTTCCAAGCATTTGGAGTATCCCAATTTCAACTATTGATTCTGTTCAATAAGTACAAGACTCATGGTGCTGTCACAACGCTCCCTCGGTCTGGAAAAAAGAAGATTCTTTCACCAAGAACAAGTAGAAGAATTGTGAGGAAGGTTAATAACAATCTGAGATTGACTGCCGAAGATATTCAAAGTGAGTTGGCAGCAAGTGGGAATGGGCTTTCCCTTTCAACCGTAGATGTGCGTTGCATGGTGAAGGTCTCAGTGGTCGTAGGCCAAGAAAAAAGCCACTCTTAGGAAAGGGTAATAAGGACAATCGCTTAAAGTTTGCAAAACAGCATTTGAATGAGGATATGAGTTCAAAAGGTTTGTGGAGAGATGAAACAAAAATGGCGCTATCTGGTCACGATGATAGTGATTACGTTTGGAGAAAGTCTGGTGAGGCATACAAAGAAAAGAACACCATACCTACTATCAAGCATGGTAAAATGGATTCCATAGAAACCCTCTGCTACAAAACCTGGTTTAAAGACCAACTGGACATTCCAACGCAACAATCTCAAGCACACATCAAAATCTACATCAGCATGGTTAAAGAAGAATAGAATCAAAGTTCTGGAATGGTCTAGTCAATGCCCTGATCTAAATCAGATTGAGAATCTTTGGTATGAGTTGGAGAAGGCTGTGCGCAAGAGAAGCCCTCGGAATCTGAATGAACTGGAACCATTTTGCATTGAAGAAATGGTCAAAAATCACTAAAGAATCATGCCAAAAGCTCATTGACAAATACCCTAATCGTTTAAAATAGGTTATTATTGCTAAAGGTGCCTCAACTAGCTATTAATTAAATTTTCCTTGCCGGTAATACTTTTGAATTACGATTTTTGGAGTTTGCATTTCTTGTAACTTTGTCTCATCCACAAAAGCAAAACTTTTGCTTCAAAAGATTTTTCTTGTAATTTGTTCGAGAGATTTCTAGAAATTTGTAAATTTCCATTGGGGTATATAAACTTGTCAACAAGTGTGTGTGTGTGTGTGTATATAATGCTATTATAAACCAAATGTGTTTTCAGGTGTTTTTTGGACTGGATCATTTAGGCTGCCTGAAAATGTCAAGATTCAAAAGTCCTGCAGCTGTAAGAAAACACTGAATATTTGAGATCCGAAAACTTTGGCAGTTGAACAGGGTTAACCTGTGACTGAGGTTGAGGAGGCACTGTGGAGAAAACAGGTCAGGCTTAAAACAGCCAGTGTGTGCTTGACAAGGGAGGAAACTCAAATGCTCTGGCATCAATAAAGCCAGTCTGCTGGGGTCAGGAAAGGAGGCTACATGTCGGTTTGGATGAGGTGCAGCCACAAATACAACCAGAGTAAGTTAAGTAGGACATTTTCATTTTCTTATGTATCAGCATTAAAGTGTTGAATGTGCTGAAATATCAAGGCGTTGCGTGACTGGATTTCTTTGATATTCTAGTGTGTCTGTATCAATGTATTTTAAGATACGCTAGTTCCCACTTTAAGGTCTTATTGCGTAAGATGGTAAAAAAAAAAAAAAGCCTTCTCTCATCAACAAAGCTTTCCAAGCCCCTTGTTCTGCTGCACATATTTCGTACTCACTTGAGGCTGTTTCAGTTTATTAATACAGGAACCTTTTAAGTAGTTAGCTTATTAAAAAAAAAAGTTTTAACACTATAGGTACTTCATCTCCCAGGTAGTGACCTGTTAGGAGAAGCATTCATGTGGAACGTTTTCTAATTTCTGTTTTTAGGGAAATAACATACTGTCCATAAAAGCTGTGCAATGCATTTTCATACAGTAACTTTTTTTTTTTATATAAGAATGTATAAATATTTACCCACCTTGTTGTATGCATGAAGCAAACCAATGTATCTTGTATTATTTTTTTAGTTCAATCTTATTTACCGGTTTAGATACAGGAGGGTTTATAATCGGAATTCAGGAACACTGCATCTGTTATTTCTGCACAGATTTAGAAATGCTTATTTTTTTTTAAGGTGATTGGCTTTTGTCAATTTGAGTTGGAAAGTTAAAAAGCTTCTTGTTAATTTCAGCCCAAGTAATTATTGTTGAGAAACAGCCTGCAAATCGGCATTCAGTACCTTCAGCGTTTCAAAGTAAAACAAAACAAAAACGTAAAATATATCCTGTCTATAATACACATCGGTGAGCAGCCTGGTGAGTTACAGAATGAGCACAGCTTAATAAAAAAAAAATACAGTATACTTTAGAGAATGCTGTAATAATAATATCATCTGTATTTTTATATAGCACCTCTGATGGTGGACCACCATCACAAAGAGCTTTACAGAGGTAGGCTGTGAACTGTGCATTATATGCAGAGTCACTTACAATAGGACAATGATTTAACATCTCATCCGCAGGATGGAGCACAAGGAGGTTAAGTGACTTGCTCAGGCTCACACAGTGAGTCAGTCAGTGACAAAGGTGGGATTTGAACTGGTGACCTTTTGGTTACAAGCCCTGGACTGTAACCTCTGGACCACACTGCCTCCTATCCAGTATTACCAGAGTTGTTATGGTCCAGTCAGTACATTATCTCTGTTTAACTCCACTGTGTCTCTAAGCTGCCAGTAAGCTTGCTTAGACACTTGACAAATCCTAACAGACAGAAGGTTTTCAACAGGCCCCAATGCGGGTGTCTCTTGTGTGGTGTCAGAAGTTGTAACTGTGACATGTGTACTCGGCTCCTGTCGTGGGTCGTCACCTGGTCACGCCCAGAGTCGATGAAATGGGATGGGGGAGGGGGTTAGTATCTCTTCGGTAATTCTTGGCAGTATGACCATGTCAGCTCGTCGCTCATGTAGACTGAAGGCGTAGACTGACAGATTCCTCCATACTAGCTGGTCATTTATTTGATTTATTATGTTGAAATGCTGAAAACAAAAAAAACATCCTGGTTGTTATATGAATATGATTTTATGTTTAAAGGGTGTGTCCCTACAAAGCACATTTTTAAGTTATAATTCTACAAAACAGCAGACCATAATTATGTGTTTCAGTAGGGCATGAAGTCAGATATAAATTATATATTTCATTTTATTTATTTATTTTTTTTCCCTTTCAGAACAAGGATTTTTTTTCCAGTAAAATAACACTGCCCTCTACTGTTTCATTGTAGGTAATGCTGTCATTTTCTCCCGCTTAATGAAATAATCTATACATTTAATAGGACATATTTGAATTCATTACTTCCCACTGTAGGCGTTTGTAATGCTGCTGTTTTCTGTGCGTTCCTGTTGGTGCAGTGTGTTATATTTGTGAGTCCTGTCGTATGTTTTTTTTTCTACTGAATGTGCAACTGTTCATTCATACAGCATGTTAAATTTTACTTGGGTGAAGCTGCAAACCGATGCTGGTTTCAAGGCGAAGCGCAGCTGCACAGTACAGCGGTTAAACTTCTGTATCTGGTACCCATCTGTTCTGTCATTTACACCTAATGCTACTTCATTCCAATGATGAATCACTGAACTGATTAAATGATTTGGTTTTACTTGAGTTGTACTGTAAAAAATGATGTGTACCAATTCTCAATTTTAAAATGCAATTCAAAATTAGCCCTGTTTATAACAAATATTAATAATGTGCTCATGAAGATGTAGTCCCACACACTATTATACTGTAGTTTTAAAAAAAATTGCTTTTAAGGAGTTACTACTAAGATTGTAGAATTTAAAATGATAATCTATTAAAACAGCTTTAATTACTACAGAGATTTACAGTAGGAGGGAGAGAGACCCCCCCCCCCCCTTGCCGTGAACTCTGAAGCGCTGAACATGGCGTGGTACACTATTGGCTATAGTTTAACAGACCCAGAATAGCTCTAACCTGGGATTACTTTACCTAAATTAACATAAGTAGTAAAAGTTACGGAAAACAAAACTGAATCCACCGATGGCTAAAACTACAGCAAAAGTAAACAGACAGCACTCATTTGGTCTGTTCTTACTTGTCATCTTTCCTATACTGTGGTATCTGTCTGTAGTTTTGAGTGGAGGAATACAATGCTTTCTACCCTATATACAGGTCTATAGTATTGAAAGAGTTACTACTGTAAAAAATAAAATGTTACACTAGCAGTCAAAGTACTGTTTCTCTGCTGAATGTTGTCAAACAATTACTTGTTTAAATACTGTACCTACCGAGTCTGCAATGCTGTCTTTGGCCACAAGGTGGCATTGTTTGTTACAGCCTGCTGGTGCTGCTAATATTTAATTAAGTTTCCCATAATTTCGACACAGACATTTTTGTTTAGTTTATTTCAGCTGCTGTTCAAATGTGTTCAAGTAGGTTCTATGGAATGAGTGATGGAGAATCATACATGGCAGTAGTAATTAGAGCTTCTTTTATCTGTGTGTTTATGACAGCCTCCTTTTGTAAGCAGCAGCACGGACTGTAGTTACTCAGCACTGAATGAGCTGGAGCATTCACCTGGGGACAGCTGAAAAGGGACTAGGGTTTTAATGGGTTTCATTTCTGATTGTACAGTTGACCCTGTCTCTCTCTTACTGTTTTAAAAGTGTCTTCCCATAATGTAATCTGAGCTGCAATTTCTCGACTTTATTATGAATCCTCTCTATTTATTTAAATGACACAAGCTTGTTTTATATATGCATGTCATTTCTTTTTTTATTTTTTTTTATTTTTTTTTTTTTTGCTTTTTGTAAGCAATCCTGTATTGATTGTTTCAGTGCATGGGTCAAGATCATTTTTGGTGAATCTGTTGCATTGATGGCACAGTGCAATAATGGGTTAAATTAAGTTTCCATTTAAATACATGCCAAGGTCTGTTCTGCATTCAGCTACTGTTCTGACCGTGATACTGGGTCTACATGTTTATGGTAGTGAAGATGAGCTAGAATTTAGATCCATGAGTGATACTGGATTCAGAATTCCCTGTCTAAAAAGGGAGTCCTATTGTACATTGCATACAATGTAACAGAAAGATACTCTGGTTTATTCTGTGGCTCTACAGTGGCAGATCTAAATATGAAATCAGGACCAAACCTAGTATTTAACTTGCAGGAAAATACTTGTATTCTCCTTATTCGTGTAAAACCAATACGGGATCCTTGTCTGTAAAGCATAAAATGATCGTGCAGGTTTTCTGGCGCTAGTGTTTCTTTCAATTTTAGTATTTGTTTTAATTTGAGTTTAAATGATGGCTTACTCATTGCAGTTTGGTAATAAAGTTCAGTGTCTAAAATACAGACCTTTTCTATGTAAAATAATTTGCTCATTTTGATTTTGTTTTTTTGTGGCATAAGCAAGAATTTTGACGATCTGTGAGATATTTAATTTAATGGTTGACAGCCCCTCATACATGAAGATGTTCTCTCAAAGTTGGTGATTAACCTCACTCTATTTCAGTGGTTATCGCAGTTAATTGGACAAAGGAAGGCAAAGACACCTTTTAACCTGCTGTGCCTGACTTGCTTAAAATGAGTATTCGGAACAGGCTTGGTCTGACCATTGATCAGACATGGGGCCCCAGTTCACCCATCACTGTCTGTTTTTGAACAGCCGCACTGTAAGTTGAAGAATTTGTTTCTCCTTAATTTGTCTATTGCAGTGAAGCAGCAGCCAAAGGTCTAGTACTGGTGTACATATAATCAAAATTGCTAACTTTTTAAGTTATGTCATTTGTAATGCGTGCTGGAAGAATGATCACATGACATGTTTGAAAGGTGATGTGTAATGGGGGAATGGGTGTTCTTGTGGATTGGGTTGTTAGTTTGAGCCTGCAGAAGAGAAGCCTCATTTACTGTATACTGCATTCAAATGAGCTGGAGTGAATATAACAAGAGTGTATATAAAAGCAAAGTCATTCTGAATTTTCACAGGGACACAGAGCACTTCTTGTTGTACGCCAGCCGTCAATTCAGATTTTTTCCATGGCAACAGCACAAATTGGCCAACTGACTTTGACTTTTACAATCAGTGTAACTAGACCTCAGTGAATAACCAAATGTGAATCATTTCTAGATCAGTGTAGCTGTTTCTATTACATTTATGTTTGTTGTATTTCATTAGTAGTCAAGGTCACAACCCAGCATATAGGCAGTAACAGCACAAGACCGTTCCTTCCACTTACTCTCCTGTGCTTTGAGATCCTCCTGGTGCACTGGGCCTGTGTACATTCATAGTTTTGAAGCTCATGTCAATAAGATTTGTCGTATTACTATTACAATTGGGCAAGTTGTACTTGAACTTTTAGGTATCTGATTTTTTTTGTATGTAATTACTTGACAAAATTAACTTCAAGACTTCAGAGGTTTTGCATTGGTGAGTAGAAACCTCCAGTCATTCTGAGGGATCTTTTAAAAAAAAAATCTTATTTGTTCTCAACATGAAAAGCTCCATTTCGTTGCAGTGACATAATTGGAACAAGTAGAGCATTTGTGCACTACTTTAGAGTGCACAAGAAACCCTGGTCAGTACAAAGAGATTGTTCGGAGCATTTCAAGTTGGCAATAGTATATTAATGCAGGAAGATACTATCTAAAAAGAATAATGCTGTTTAAAAAACGTATTTACTGAATGGCTAATGTTTTATCCATCAGAAGTTATCTACTTTTGATTCATAAAAAATGTTAGACTCAGTTGAGGTCAAACTAAACCTTGTTATACAACCGAACACAAGCGTTATTATATTTTAAAAACACCCCCGTAATAGCGTGTCAGTACTACATACAACACTTACCCACTCTCCAGCAGGCTTACTGTTTTTGTATCTCTAGTATGTTGGATATTTACTTCAAGGTTTTCTTGGCAAACAGATGGCCAGCCCATGACGTTAGGACCTCAAGCTATTAGGTTGCAAGAAGAAATCTGCTTCTCTTCTGTGTGCCCTTTCCAGACCATATTCTGCAAGGATGGAAATAAGATTCCCTTTACATCCCAGTTTCAAGCAGTTCAGATTTTATTTGGAGGTTGAATCACCACAGCCTCTATAGGTGGTATGACGGTCAGGTGTGTCCTATTAAACTTAAACTTAAAGTAAAACCATTATTTTGGGCAGTTTCATAACATTTGTTACATCTAACACTTCAGTAGAATTCCACAGGAATGATCTGAGGAGCGTCAGTATGCAGTAATGAGAGGGCAAGCAATGGTTAGGAAGTGACTGCCTCTTAGTGTCATCAGCTGGCCTACGAGCCCCCCAGGGAAGCTTTGTACAGCACCTCAGCAATTTGCAAGCACACCACCAGAGCCTTTCCCCCATTTACTACTACTTTTTTCTACCAATCTCTAAATCTTAAATCGACATGTACCAGTCAAGTAGTCGTTTGTGTAACATGGTAATACAGCCATTTTGTAAATAAAATTCAGGCAGCAGAAGTATTTGTCTTTATAGTACAGTAGAAGGTTACATAATGGAGTCGCTTCCAATTTGTAAGGTAGCACTGTAGCCTTTCCCCTGGCTAAACGGTAGACTTCTTGTGCGGAGAAGGGAGGAGGGGGTGTTGATTTTAAAACAATGTTTTCATTACTTTATATGTAGACCGGCAATTCAAAGATTGGTTTAATAATTTAATCTGTGATGCATTAGAGGTCTTTTTGGTAATGTAACTGTATTAATAATTCCTGTCTCTGCTGTGCCGCACTGTACAGTATAGAGTAATGCAGAGGTCAATGCGCTTCTGATTTCATTAGCGCAATGTAAGGACCTTGATCAACAGAGCCCATGTGACTGCATAACCAGTGGCCCCCCCAAGCAAATGGGAATCCAGTGTAGTATCTTAAAGATAAATGTATGAATATATCTCTCTCTTTCTCTCTCTCTCATATATCTGTTATTCTTACCATGTAAATTAAACAAAGGTAAGAAAACAAAAGTCTTTCTTGGATTTATTTTGAAACAATGTCATTGGATATTATATAACATTCACTATATACAAGTGTATTTTCCTATTCGATGTTAAAGTTTAAATATGTTTAATTAAAGGTAAATGGAAAAGAAAATTAACTGGAAACGAACTACCCTAGTAGGGATGCAAGCCAGTTTCCAATGGTTCGGTGGTGGTGTTTTTTTTATTTATTTTTTTTTTTTAATCTGGTTTCGACGTGCAGAATGTTTTAGGTTCATCAAAATCAAAGTTTAAAAAAAAAAAAAAAAAAAAAAAAAAAAAAAAAAAAAAACTAAAGAATAGAATTCAGCAGAGGAACTGGAAATAAAATGTTTTCTTTGTTCTTTGACTCAGTGTGAAAATCTCAGCAATTAGGCTTCCTTTTTTTTTATCCACTTGAGCAAGCTGTGATGTTTTGAGGTCCCTGATTCCTTGCAGCAGTGCAGATCAGCAAGTTTTGAATGTTGGTTGAAAAGTCACTGTGTGGATTTAAAGAGCATCACATACAGTTTTCAGTTTTGTCCCTCCCACTGCAACTTAAATGACATGTCATTGTTGAATAAAATAAAAACTGTAAATTCATACTTATTTTGGACTGCCTTTTTGGTGTGTGTGTGTGTGTGTGCGCGCGCGTATGTATGTATACTGAGCATCATAAGAAACTTATCACTTATCACTTGGACAAAATTCACTAGATCTGATCGAAAAATGACACTCTGTTTTAGAGCAATGACTTTTTATTGTACCGGTTTAACAATTGACATCACAAAGGTGCTGCAAAATGATATGTTGATCTTGGGCAGGTGGTGTGACTCTTGGTTTCCCAGTTCGTGGCCTGTTTTGACACGGTATGTCTTGTACTATCTCACCAGGTTTGAAATTGCTGGCTGTGAGCACCCAAGACGGCAAACCACAGTACACTGCCCTAGTCCAGCCTCCAACTTGCTGATTGCACGAGGGCACTGCTGTCTTGACAGACGTGGCATATTGTTTTTTTTTTTTTTTTCAGTGATTTTCTTTATTGCTTTTATTCAAGCTTGCACTTCAACAGCTGAAATCACTCCATATCCAGTGTCCAATCAACTATCTCACTAATTAGGTGATTGAGTGCACATGCTTCAGTCACAGTTACTCAAGCATGTCATGAGCAAGGATGAATGATCGAGTGATTAAAAAGAAACCAAAAACATTTTGTCAATGTCCATCATTTATATACCTTTTTTCCCCCAAATATAAATGTGTTATAATAGCGATACATTTCTTTTGATGCTCAGTATATGCATGTGAAATTGAAGATTGTGGGACCCAGCAGCAGCAAGAGTTAGCTTTAATTGGGGACAAGTCCTTAAACTTAACCTTGCCTGGTTCATAAAGAAAGGATGTTGTATAGCAAGAACACAAGTCTGTCACCATTAAAAATAACACATCAACAACTGTGTCCTTCAAGAGCAGCTTTAATGTAATAAGGGATCATGGAGGCAAATGCAATAAGTCATACCCCGGCTACAAAAATGCTTCAGCTGCTGCCTTTTCCTTTTGAGAGGAGGAGTTGGTTGTACCTTTTTATTGCTCCTCAGATTTACTGGGATTTGTGTTAACTCCACAATGGTGATGCAGTTGAGTATGAATCAGTCTTTTGTACTAGATCAATTCACTTGAATATAATATTACACACTTTAATACTGTAAGGTTTCTTATGTATCTCACTTTTCATCTCAGATTTTCCAATGCAGCTCTTAACTTGTTTAACAGGAAACTTGTATTCCTGACTCCAGGGCCACATTCAGAACCCATTAACAGTTTAGTAGTAGCTGTGAAGACGACACAAGTCTTGAGTTATAATGCGACTTGCCACAGGAGAACCATTACCAGGAAAAACTCTGTGAGGTGATGTCATCTCATTTAGCAAGTGTTCCCAAGGGAGTGATACTGTGGATACAGCACTAGTTCTCCTTTTTTTTTATTCAATTTTGTTTAACTTCTTTTTTAAATCCAACAATAGCATGGAAAATGAGTATCGGAAGGCTACGCTGTGGAAGGCAGAAGCCAAATTTTAAACACAGTTTGTGGAATACTGCAGATTTAAGCTAATAAACTATATTTTTATAAAGAGAAAAGAGAAAAAGGCAAATAAAGTTCCATGTATTTAAAAATGTCATGGTAGTTAAAAATGGTAAAGGATTTTTTTTTTTTTAATTTGTAATTTAAAATCTCAGGCTGTAAGTGTGTGTGTGGTTCTTTATTTGTTGTCTTCTAAAGATGATATTGGACAGCAGAGGCCTTCCTTTTAAGGATAAAGTTATACAAACTGCTTAAAATACTAACTCCAGACTTCATTTAACAACCTCTCGCGCTTGACATGTCAGATTGTTGCTCATGTATTTGCCCTGCAACAGGAAAAGGATTTGGGTGTCATGTCACGTGTACTGGCTTCCACTGACCGTTGGGGCAAAAGGGCATCCTATTGGCTGCTTGGGGGTGCTGGAGGTGGGAAAGCCAAGAGAACACTGGAGCATAGTGGAGAGATGACTGAAAAATGACCCAGGGGTTTTGTAGCCTTGCACAGTCACATCCATTTGCAATAATAAAGGCACTGCTTGGGTCTCCTGATTTCTAATTTTTAATGTCTTTGTATCCTGGTGCTTGATGTCCTGTTACGAGGAATGCCACAGATGTTTATAATCAGCTTTTGGAGGGAACAAACAATCTAGTATGAGATTTGCTGTTGGATCGTTCCACCCCAGTTCAGTTATCTGTGGACCGAATATTTAGCTGTTTTTTTATATGGGTACTGAGCCAATTGGTTGATAAAGTGGGTCACTTCTCACACTCTTCCAGAGTTCTCTACATCAGGATTCCCGTGAGGGGAGCTTGTCTTTTTTTCTGAACCCAGCCTCTGCTACTTGAACTGCTAATACAGTGCTCCCTGGGTCTCGGGGGACACACAATATAAGCGCTGTAACCGAAGAGCATTATAAACAGGGCAGGGGTGGGGGACGCTGTGGGACAAATAACAACACACATCTGACTAAAATAAAATAACTCCCTCTCTATAATGCACATGTAGTGAAGCAAAAATCGAACTTTCCATTAATTAACCATGCATAAAACACCATGTAATTAACGCTATATTTTACAAAAAAAAAAAGATAACATTCTCACTCGTGGATTATTTTAATTGGCAGTTTTTTAACTAGAAATAGCCTGGCTAAACTTTGGTCGGGAGTTCAGTTCAAAGCGACCAAGCAAACCAAGTGCGAGAAGGAGAGCGGGTTGGGAGAGGGGAAGAGGCTCGCCCCGGGTTTGGCTTCCGGAGCGGGGCCGAAGCGTCTCATCTCCAGAAGAAAGCCTCAGTTTATTTAGTTATAAAACACTGAATAAGATGTCTGTGTTATAAAGTGCCAGCTCAGCTTTTCTTCAGGTACTGTATCAAAAGGGACAGACAGAAATGGAAGTTAGACTGAGAAGTTGTTTACAGTTTGACCGGTACTGTAATTACTGTAGAAATATTGCATGAATCACTAGTATAAGGGATCATGCTGTAGGAGCGTTATAACAGAGAGCCTTATAGCAAGGGAGCTCTGTATCTTATAAACCATTTGAGGTTTTCAGTGTGTTATGGAAAGTCCTAACAGAACCTGTGACCTAAATTGCCGGCCATGTGACTTTTTTAGTTTCCAGATGATAGACGTCAGGCTATAAAAATATTCAGGTAATGCTTAGCAGACACTCCAGAACCTTATCCAGTGAGCTTGGGACTGGGTTTACAAGGTGATTTACATCTAGAGTAGCTTTTTTGTCTTGATCCAGGTCTCCCGTCAAGGAGACTGGGGTCTGTATCTCTACTATAAACTCTGCGCATTTGCCCTTTGCCAACAGGAAACTCATAAGACAACCATTTTGCTTGTCAACGTCAATTTATTTTCCTACGTCTGGTTTCGCTGATTCATCTCTATCCAAGATAACATTTAGAGCAATTATTCTGAAAAGTTTATTTGGTGTTTTTTAGTATTTTAATGTCCTGTGCAAAGCATACTGATTCACACTGGACTCCCCTGCTTCTCTTTTCTGTAATAAAATCTCTAACTAAATCTCATTGTTGTGGCAGAATCGCACCCACTTTCACCTGCTACACTATGTCTTCATAATTAAAGTCAACAGGTTTACCAAACAAACAAAAAAATTGTGCCGGTAAGTTGCATAAACTCGGGACTCCCAGTTACTGCCCTGTATTGCATGTTTATTTGGTAGTTTTGAAAAAATAAGCATGCCAACAATTGTGTTGGAGTGGTGTACTGGAACCTAACCCCAACATTTGAACAGTTTTAGTCAACATAGGAGGCAAATTTGTTTGCTCAAATTACAGTTTTTAGTAGTTCAGTTTCCAGGATCAACTATAGCTTCAAACTTGTGTTTCTACTCTGGAAAACACTCAATAGTTTGTATAAGTCACGCTAGACCGCATTACACTGAAAATACTACTGTTTGATGAACAGGTAACGTATCACTACTATGTCATTTTTGCTCTAGACTGTGGGAAAAACAGACATTTCTTTCTTTTTTATTCCCACAAGCATGTTCAAAACTTTATTAGCATTTGAATTATCCATAGCTAAAATACTTATTATATATTCCTGCTCAGAAAAATGTAATGATGTTTAGCTTCCTAAAGCAATGTCACATATTTTATTTTTGTCATCCTGGCTTGCTGCATATTTCATATTTAAGTAAGCTGTGTCCCAGGGCTTTATGCTGAGTGCAGTTCATCATTCAGTGTGTTAGCTGTTCTGTGTGCTGGCCAACTGTACATATAATATTGTAAAAAGGCTTTAAAATAAATGTTTTGATCAATGTTGATTTCTAGAAAAATGAGTAGATCCCCTCAAAAAGCATGTATCTTAATGCCCTGTGGTACTGAAGAGGTTAATCCCAGCTCTGCTTGTTATTATGTGTTGATCTACTTCTGTCACTGATTATTTCCAGGGCAATTTGTTGCATCGGTTTTGAAGGAAATGCTAAAGGTCACAGTTGGTCTGGTAAATAAAGTGATTGGACTGTGCCTCCTCTTTTTCTCTCTGTCTTTTTTCTTTCTTTTTCTCTCTCTCTCTCTCTCTCTCTCTCTCTGTCTATGTAAATACACTAAAAGCTAACACAGAAGCCTGCGTTAATATCCAATTCAGGCTGTCATCTCTGTGCTGTCTTAATATTCCCTCAATGCTTGAAACCGGAATCTTTTTCATCTCCGGTGATGCAGCGCAACGGTACCTTGCAGGCAAACTGTTCAGTTATCTCTTACGGGCCATGTAATAAGCCCCATGCTGCAACAACTTGCCCCTCCCCCATGCATCCAGCGTTCTGTGTGCACAGTGGCTCTGCTGGAGTCTCCCCTTCATGGACGATATGGCAGGAGTTGCATTGCAGCAGGTGGAGCTGCCGTAGTGGATTCAGCTCTGAGTCTGGCAGAGTCTCTACCCCCCTGAGTCATTTAACCCCTGGAGTATTGTCCCTTGATAGTGGACTTCAAAACTAAAAATAAAAAACACCAGCAACAAAATAGCTTGTTTATGCATTTTCTTATATTTACTTCTGTTTTGGATGGTTTCATTGATTTGTGCATAAAAAAAAAATAAAAAATAAAAACTGAAGAATGTTATTTGAAAACTGATGTGGGGGACTGTATAGGGGTGCTGCAGAAAGCAGCAAAATGCTATCTGTTTGTTTTCTCTGATTGTCTGTGCTGTGGAGTGAGGGGTTGATGTTGAAATCAAGCAGCAGGCAGCGACTACAGAGACATTTTTCTGGAATCTCAATCACTGATCGATTGAAGTGCCCATGCTCTGAAAAAATGTCTCCCAGCATCAAAAACTTGGACTGCTTTTCTCCAATGCTGTGCCACTGTAAAGTAGCATGCACCAACAGTACGGTCTCTCTAATGTTTGGATGCAAGGTGGGTCTGATTTATTATTTTCCTTTTGCATTTCATGTAATACCTTTGTAAAGCTGCAGAGATGAAAACAAAATAGATGCAGTTACTGCTTTTTACGATTTAAGCTGTTTATCAGGTTTTAGGAAGTGTACATGCTGGGTGCTATCCGAAAACTCCACTCAGCATAACACCAGCTAATTGTTACCAGCTGAACAAATCAATGAGGGACAGCATTTGTACGCATTATAGATCAGATAGCAGTAATAATTGAACATGTATGTACACTATTAAATTCTTATGTAAAAGGTCTTTAACTGCTGCATGTTGTGCTTTGTCATTTCATTATTAAGCATTCATCTTTTTCTTTTTTTTCTTTTTCGCCTGTTCTATTTATTTTCTTTGGAGAAATGATAGCATGTGAGACCTTTTCTATTGAAATGCAAGGCTAAAAATGCTTCTTAACTGACAGAAGTGATAGTTGATGATAGGTCTTGGTTTGCAAAAGCAGAGTCATGCTTTTTTTGTTGTTTGTTTTTTTCAAACCCAGCACATGTTACAACAACATATTTTCTATAACCCTTCATACCTTTTCATTGAGTTTTGTTGTGCATAGTGCATACTGTTTGTTAGTTAGCCTTTTCAAAGCTTCTTGGTGGGTTTCTGTATTGTTTGATATTTGGCTGTAGACTTTTTTTGCTGCGATGCACATTTACACTCAGACATTGTTAAAGTATAAGTCTATTTTTTTTAATTGTCATTTTGAATCAAGCCTGAAGTCAGACAGCTGTGTTTATATATATAGAACAGCAACATGATGAGATGTATTTGTTTTTCATCCATTTGCTGTAAATGTAGTATTTTCTTTATTATATAATGTGACTGGGTGAGTATTGTCACACTATAACCATTCTGTTGATACCCCAATGAGACAGTACAATGCTCTTAAACCCCATGTTCCTAATATCTCCTATACTCATAACTAATCAATTCTGAAATTTTGGAAATGGAACCCTAGTTTTATATACAGCTTTTCGGTTTGCATAGTTAAAATAATAGACCCTCCGACAAGTCATGCTCCGATTTTTAATCATTCTATATGATTAAATGGATTTTTAAAATAAACAGAATTTATTGGATTTATAGTATCTTGATACTTAAACCTTGTCATCAAAAATAGATAGAAATCATCTATTCAATCAGTAAAATTACTGTTTACCCTGGATAAGGTGTGCAGTTAAGCCAAAGGATTATGTTTTATTATTTGTGAGATTCAGTAGGTCTAAATTTGGACAACCATGAGTACACAGGCTAAAGTGGGATAGCTGTCATAAAGAATGGTTAGCTTGTGAGGAGAGTTTTCTAAAGCTGTCACTTAAGTTATGGATGAATGAATGGTTGGGTTAGGATGGGAAGCTTTATAATTCTCATTAAACGTTCCTGTTTGGCCTAACTGAAAAAGTGTATTGCCAGTTTATTAGAACAGCTTACTGTAATACACGTACTGGCAGCATGTTGTTTTAATGATACATGGGTATTACAAGAATGAATGCAAAGTCTTGGTTCAATAGATTGTTAAAGGTAAAATGGTATGTCATTGTAATCTAGCAGCTAGCACAGAGAGGTTGTGTGTGACCTCAGACCAAAGGCAGTGTTTGTGTATTTTAAGTGATTGTACAGGTTGTATTTGATCAGATATACAAATGAAAAATCTTTTGTAGACATCAGTTTCATGTGGTTTACAATACTGCAGTGAGCAATGGTACCATAATGGTCAACTGCTGTCAGTTTGCTGGCTTAGTTTAATGGGTAGCAAATCTGCTTTGTGACTCGTTATTTGAAACTGCTTCTTTTTGTGTGTGCATTTTAAAAATGGCAAACAGGAGTCCAACATTTAGGTGAGAATGCTTGCAACAGTGGATGCATTAACCCTTGAGGGCATTCTCCTCATTTCTCAGAATACTATTGGCAGAATTGTCGTTGTCGTGAGACCTGAGCGTTGTCATGTCTGCAATCTTTCTGTTGGTTCTTATTGCAAATACTCTAATATTGTGTGTTTGTTTTTATGGGTCTGTGTTAAGGGGACTAAGTTCAATAGCTGCTCTTCAGTTCTAGTTGCTGCCGTAATGTAGTCTACAGTAAATCAGCCAGAGTATCTTTTATATTGGTAAGCACCAGCCCCATCTAGTGCCCAGCAGTGTAATGCCAGCAAAACCAAACTTCAACAGCAACACTGGCAGATCTAGCCTAGGATATATCTGTGGAAGACAACTAGAACTGAGGAGCAGCTCTGGAACTCGGGTGAAAGCACCTCGATGGAAAGATACAATTGAGAAATTGTAATAAGAGCCAATTGGCTTGTTTTCAAACATAAAAAGGCAAGAGGTATTTGCTATTTGAAACTCCAGTACTACTTGATGTCAAAGGTGTATAGTAAAAGACAAGCTGTAGTCTGGTTTGATTTGATTGGCTAAATCTGTTTGTTTTTCTTAATGACAGCTGCTTCTAAACACCTGTGTGCTCATCCCAGGTAGCAGCTGTGTGAGTGGCAGAGCAAGCTGTTCAAGCTCACACCTGCAGAGTGCTGTTAGTGAGCGAGAGGGGCAGGCTGATTTTTCATTAGATAGCACCCTGAAGGCCAACTATGTACCGGGATGCTGGAAAGTCAAATGTAGAAATTCGAAATGTGGAACCGCGTGCAGCATGTTGAATGGGCTCCTATGTGTCGCGCTGCTTTGCGAAATTGTACAGCGCTGTGCAATCTATCTCTAGGGGTTTCTTTGTGATTGTATTATCTCTCAACACTTTCTTCCTAATTGATGCAATAATTGTGACATATGCATCTGAGTTAATACACTGATTGAAGCAGCCGCCAAAATGTTTGTCAACTTTTTTTCTTGATTTTTGTTCACCCATATGGAGGTCTAAAGAAATAAATGTACCAACACTGCAGACCACGAGATGATGTAAATGGCTGGTTTTTGCTATGTCCTAGACATAAAGGGACTTTTTTGTTTTACTTGTAACCCATATGTGTACATCATCTGGATCATTTGTACTGTAGTACACACATCTGAATATTAGATTCACACTTTAGAAGGTGATGGTTTAAGTATCAATTTCTTTTTGCACCGACTCCTGTCTGCTCATTACGGAGACGAGCAGCTTAATAACAGGAGCAGGCATTGTTTTCTAGTTCTGTTTCATCTATTCATTTATTAATGAGATTATTTGTTTCTATCTCATTTAATTCTCTGGAAAAATTCCTGTTGAGACGGTACGTTTTGTTTACAAGAGTGTTTTGTTGTCAAGGTTTCGGCAGCAGCAAATGACTGCTTGTTTTAGAGGAGGCTGGGAGGAACACAGCTTATGATAATGGTTAAGGCCCTGTGTAAATCGCGATTTCACGGGCTGCGCGGAAATCGTGAAATTAGCCCGATACTGTGGTATTTTAAATGTTCTTAAGAAATTAAAATAAATTATTTCGTAATTGTATTTTGTACAAAAAAAAAAGTCATATTAACAAAACTGTACAGCATGTACTATTCGCCATGCACAGTGCTGTGTAGTGATTTATGTCATGTGACTGCAGTCTCTAGGTGGGAAATTAAAATACTACACACTGTACCACTGCTGAGAATTGGCTGTTGGCAGGCATTTAGATTCAAGTATTCACTGAAAGAAAGGCGGAAATCCAGAGCAGCACTGTGACTGCTTTACTCGCAGAGAAACAAAAAAACTGACTTCCATCTTCCAAAAGTCCAGTGAAAACCGTGAAGCACAAAACAGGTTACGTTTTGACCTGACAGAGGCGTTTTTTCGAGTAAAATATCCCTCTTGAAAAATTGGACTATCAAAGTTACGTAAATTCTTCAGACTGAGTGTAGCAAATGGTGGAGCGATTCCTTCATCAGCCCAGCTGAGACATGAATACTTACCTAAAGTAGCCGAGTATCACAAGCAGGAGATTATGGAATTGGTAAAACAGTCTGGTTTCTTGTCAGGGTCACTGAGAGTCAACTGATGCTCAAGATCAGTGTGGGTTGCACATTGTATTTGTTTGTAAGACCTAAATGGTGAACATGCATAAGACGTAATAGAACTGAAAGCTGTCCTTGCAGATACACTTTACCTGCAGGCTATTAATTACAATACCATTTCACAAGCTGTTGTAAAGTGCTTGAGTAACTTTGA
The DNA here is from genome assembly GCF_017654505.1 of Polyodon spathula. Classification (NCBI taxonomy): domain Eukaryota; kingdom Metazoa; phylum Chordata; class Actinopteri; order Acipenseriformes; family Polyodontidae; genus Polyodon; species Polyodon spathula. The sequence goes on from NC_054544.1 coordinate 38,534,522, forward strand.
TGTTGATTTTGATGATGTCAGTACATTTATCTCCTATATGATGTATAAATAAATAAATCTGTACACAGAATTTTATAAGAGTTCCGTGAAATACGATACTTTAGCTGCGACACTGCCATGAATTTTAAATAAAATTTCTGCAATTTTCACAGGGCCTTATTTATGATCCCAACTGTAGTGCACAAAAGTAATTTGGATGCAAACAAAAATTAATCAAATAAATAAATAAATCAAATTCCTGTTGCACTCGTCCCCATAGCAGATTGTGTTACAGATCCCAACAACTGCTTCAAGCCGACAAAGGATGAGGTTTTTATATGATTCCCAGTGGGCTGTTTCTGTTTATTTTGATTGTTTGTGCTGGCAAGAAGGTATTTTTAAGACCGTTTATCAAACAAACTGTGCTGTAAATTAGTTGTTTTACTACACGGTTTTAGGTGATTGCAATACCCGTTGTCAAAAGGCTCGCTCTTTGAAAAAATGCCATCAATACTGCTCTGTGGGCTAGTCTTAAAATACGCGCTCATAAGTTCTGTGCTAAGCATTTAAGCCACTTGTGACAACTTTAGATTACACAAGCTTTCACACATGGCTTTTGATTCAGGATGTTAGGGTCAGTTTAATTTTGCAAAAGTTTAAACTTGCAAACTATTAGAAATGTTGTTAACCACTCGGATAACCCATACTTCAGTAGTTTAAAATACATTCATATGTAAGACTACCTGTGTAAAACACTAACGTGTATGACTAGACTATGAATGAATTCTGAATATTAAATAAAAATGTGGTTACTACTCTAAATTCATGCATATTTCTGAAAAAAGTAGACACGAAAATTTGGATAATATTTAAACTATCAACACCCTTTATTTTTGATGTGGTAGCTAGAGAGACCAAATTGGTTTCTGTTGAAAACCAGATCAGGGTTACACTGGCTTGAAAAAATACAAAGGGGCTGATCTGTCTCACCTTATTGTTTCGTTCAGTATCAGACTTGGAGTAGGCTTTGAAATAACTTCAGATTTTTTTCTGGTGCACGTCCACTTTATCTGAGGAATCTTAACTGTGTGATTATTAAAGAGCTTTACCACAGTGCTCGCCAACGTGCTGTGTACCATTAAATCAACAACTGCAGTTGCGTTCGCATATGCTTTGATGCCTTCTGGAGACCCAGTTCATTCTGAATCCTGTAAACAGTGAAGCAGTACAGTTTTATCTTGGTATGGTGCACCGCTGGACTCTGGTGTCACCTTTTGAACCAAATTGGACTATATGCATCTTGGATTGCCAGGTTTGGCCATATTTTTTATATGGAAATGGTCACAGTATTTTGATCTTCTATCATTTAGAACACACAGTCTGTCCATTAAAAAAACAGCAGGTGGTTAGGAAGTTGTTGAAGTTGGTATTGTATTGGGAGCAATGTTCTTTAATATGTTTTAGGCTGAAATTATTTTACACCGTGCATAATTGAGAACTCTACTGCCATTCTCTCTACTGTCTTTTGATCAGTAGATAGAATGGCATTAGTTGCAGATGGTATACTGTATGACTGGTTGTGAAACTGAACTAAACCACAGAAACAGACTGAGAAACCCCAAGACTTGAATGAAAGCAAATGCATTAAAACAAGTTGCTTTCACTATGGTACTATTTGGATTAATAAGAGTAGGTCAATTTGCTGTTAGAAAAATTAATGGTAAGCTCAAAAGGTTGTAGCAAATGTAAATAAAATAAAAAGTAAGCAAGCAAAAAAAAAAAATACCATTGTCTCGAGTACTGTTCAGCTTGAAGAAGAGCTTTGAAGTGTTGCTTTAAAAAAAAAACAGAAACATTTCGTCAACAGAGCATTTGACAGCTTCTCGTGTGCTTTCTACTTTCTTTTTTTTTACTTTTCTTGTCTGGCAGCAATAAATTGCATTCAGTCATCAAATAATTCTACTGTTCTAGATTTCATCCACATGCCATCTCTTTGTTATGGCTTCTTGAAATTTGTGTGAAGTTATCTATCTATTTCTCTCTCTCTCTGTATGTCTCTCTGTCTGTCTTAAATATGGACTGGACAGGAGGGCTGTAGTAGAAAATTATTGACCCGAGGGAAGACTGTTGTTACCGACAGGGGGGTATGATGCCCAAAGCCACAGGCTGAGGGCATTGCACCCTGGAGGTAACTATATTCTTCCCGAGGGGCATTTAATTTAAAAGAAAATAAGTGATGGAAGGTTGGATAGTAAATACGACTTTTATATATTTTGTTTAAATATTGCTGTACAGCATATGTAAAAAGTAAATAACATAAACAAATTACAGAAAAGGTTTTTGAAGTTCATACTGTATAGTTAACAAAGTTTTTCTCTGTCTCCATCTAGTTTGTCGACTGCTGCGTAATCCACTTTATATCCTGCCCGTTATTTGTTTACATTGTAGAGTTGAATCTGTTTGAATTTTTAATCACCATTTCAGTGTTTGCAGCATCTTTCTTTTGTAGTATGTTAATTTTCTGGCAACTCAATTGGTGTTCAGCCATTTTCTCTTGTCAAGAATGCAGGAGAGAGAGAGAGAGGTGTTCCTTTGAAAAGGGGCGTGGCTGACAATGATGTGAACCAATCACATGACAGACCGAGGCTATTCACCAGTGGTGTAAGGATGTTAGGGCAATAGTTCAGTCTATTTTTCCTCCTATGATGCGGTTTTAACCAATCACAGGCCAGAATCTCCAATCGCTGATATATATATATATATATATATATATATATATATATATATATATATATATATAATGGTCTTTTTTTTATTATATCTGCCTGGCTGGTTGACACATGCAATGCGGGGATCAGTGTAGCTACAGAAATGTGGTTGATGCTGCCCTGGCCTTGGACTGGTGGAGCGGATTTCATATTAAATAGCCTGTCAGGAGGTTGATTTATTTGAACCAAAACTGCATGGTCAGGCAAAGGAATTCTCCACTGGCATTTATTTCTCTATTGGACAATAGGATTCTTTGTAGCAGTGTCATTCCATGCATTCCAGAATCATTACATGTTTCAGTATTCTGTTGTTTTATAGAATTGCTTCACCTGAATAAATGGTAAAAATCTGAGATGATCAACTAGAGAGCTTTGAGTTTCGATAGAAATACAACTGGGGCACTCGCAGCACCACGTGGATGTGATTGAAATGATTTGAAGGACAGGAATGAGTCAGCAAAGTGTTCTCTTTGGCAGCGAGCCTCCAAAACAGGAACGTGCGTGTGTGTTTATTTTCATTTTGAAAGGGGTAATAACCAAGAAAAAATGCCTGGTCGGGAGGCGCAAGTGGGACCACATTTCATTAGTTTCTTTAGAAACCTGGTTTATTTGGTTCACTTGAGTTTTACACTTGGGCTGCTCATGGGGAAGTAAGTAGGGTCTTGTTAGCTGCACATAGGAAATTGAACAAAGCACTCATTGTTCCGCAATATCAGTGTAAGTTCCCATTAGTCTATTAGATGTATTTTGAACTAAGCCGATGTGGAATGGGGGTACCAATAAACTATTAAATGTACTTTGTGTTTCCTGCATTGAACCAATTTTGAGCTCAGAAATCAAACGTGGTAACCAAAGTCCTCCATCAAAGGGAACAATGATCAAACGCACTCAAACAATTCAAGCTTCAGGTACTGTGTCTGTGAAGTTCATCAAACACAATTCAAGCTTTAGACTTGACTGAAATAATTCTTAACGTCAGGAGTCTGTTTTTAAACAACAGACATTCCCAGGAGACATCTGCAGACAATGATGGCAATTCGTCTCTGTGCCTTATGTGGGATTAACTAAAACTCACCAGTACAAGAGTCAGGTCTGCTTCTATATTTGGATTTCTGCGCTTCAGATATGCAGAGCTTGTCTTTCTTTACACCAGCCTGCCTTTTGAAGCCCTTTTAAGTATAGAACCTACTCCTGTACCATGCGCCACAGTGGTAATAATCAGTTGTGTGGGAATACACGCATATTGAAGACGATGTTTTTTTTTTTTGTTTTGTTTTTTTTAAACAGCAACGAAAAGCAATACATCCTGAATATTATATACATTTTTTTTAACGCAGTCAGAACGTTTTACTCAGAATCTAACATGTTACTTGTGTGTGCTTTTAATTAAATCGGCCTCAATGATCCACTTTCATGCATACATCACTGAACTTGGACAGGAGATCAGACAGTCTTTTAATAAAGACTTTAAACATTCATGTGTGAGCAGCACTAGAAATTCATTAGAATTTTTGCTGACGCGTTTATCTGCTGCTTGTGCGTCTTTTCATCTTTTTTCTTTATCCTCCTTGGTTTTTGTGAAGATATTCATGTACTGTATGTAAATTTATATACTGTACCCAGTACTGCCAGGTCACTCACAGCCACATAGCAATTATGTTGAGGAAAAACATTCATTATTGTGCAATGAAACTAAGAAATGATGGCAAACAGAATCTATGGATACTACCAATGGTCAAGAAAGAGCTGCAGTGGGTGTAAATGTTACTGCTTTCGCTGCCTAATTGATAGCCTGTTTGGAAACCGCTTGACAAGGTAGAGGGAAAGATTGTAACAGGCAGCGTTGTTTGACGAGGTTACAAGCTCTAAAGCTCTAAAGCAATACAATATTACCTGTCTGAGGACACTGGCCATTACAAAAGCAGCAGGAAGAATTTTAAAACTAAATACCACAGGAAATAAACTTCATGTAAGTCAGGACATTTTGTAATGAAAAAAAACCCAGAACTGACCTCTTAAAATTGTACAGTTAACAAAAAGGTTTAAATCTGAAGTCATAAATTGTGGCACTTGTACCCCCCCCCCCCCCCCCCCCCCCCTTTTAATCCAGCTATACTTTGCAGCAGACATTGAAATACTGCTAATCCTCAACATCCATGATTGAGACCATTTTTATATATCCATAAAACTTATTTAACACTCAGATATGCTCTTTCCACTGTAACACTTGCAGCAGTGATTAATGGTACTGTTATGTACAGCAGTGCTTAATTATGATTAAAATGCTTAATATTGATTTTTACAGGTGATTCATGAAACAATAAAGGGTACAAAATAGTAAGATTTTAATAAAATACATAAAATAAAATGGGTGTTAAATTATAGTAGGAGGACTCTGGTCTGTATACTGCTATTAAATATATTGTATGTTGTTTTGTTGGAACTCTGCTAGGTGGGTGTTTTATTTTAAGAGCTTGATTGTGGAGAAAAGAAAAGCAATCACTTTGAAGAAGCAGGCGTATAGCTTCTGGGGATATCAGCTGCAGATGGTTTTTGGAATCATAGAGTAACGACCTGGGGCTTCCGTGTTTTCATCTGCCACTGGCATTGACGTATAACAGATTAGAAACAGGTCCTGTTCGTTTCCATTAGCAGCAGAGGAAGCAACGAGTTTGGAATATGTGATGAGAGAATTTGCTGCTGTCCAATCTCTTCGAAGGAGAAGTTACTTAAGCATCCAGTGCAAAGGAAACGAGAGGCGGGCTTAAAAAAAATTAGACTGAACAGAGAGCACTATGCATTTTATGTACGCTATGAAGGAAAATGGAGAGGTGAATTCATAAATGGAAACGGAACTTGTGGAACGTCAGGTTGCAGTTGGATTGTAGGCTGCAGGTGGACCTGGCTGCAGTTTAATATGGAGTTTTGCAGACTGCTTTCATCTCTCTGTGGTATTAGTTTGAGTCACAAGTATGGACCTCAACACAAAAATGAAGGGATTTGAAAAGTTAAAGACCTGTTTGGATACAAAAAAGGTCATTAAAAAAAAAAAAGAGGGATTATTTTTCACTTAATAATAAAACTGTTTTTATATTAGAGAAGATCTGAGCATTACTTCTAACCTGAGTTTTTTTTACAGAGTACAGCTTTTGTCTGCTTTTCTGTTTGATACAAGTCTTGTAATGCAGAGAAGCTGTGATGCCAAGCAAGAAATTCCTCCACACAGCTGGCTGTTGACCAGAACTGCAGCTTGGCAAGCAGGTGAGCAGGCGGCTCAAGCTTTGCTTCTTACAGGAGCGTTTGATCTGCACTCATGGGAGGGTCCCAGAAATAAACAGAAGAACGCTTCAGATAAACCAAGGAAGTTTTGAGTTTGTGCTGTAGCTCAAAATAGTGACCAGGCTGCATATATTTAAGTTCATCTTTCTTGACTAGGTTACATGAGCTGTAGCTTGCTAATTGCAGTACATGGCACAATACTGGCTGCTAGGAGATCTATTGCATATCCTACCTAGTGAAGGGTTTTCATAGGGCCTGAACATGCATGGGCAGCATGTTAATAGAGAAAGGTTTACTGTTACGGAATTGACCTTTAGCGGAAACAGCGATTCATACAGTTGTAGTCAGGGAGAAACATGGATTAAATATTTCTGAATTTTGAACATTTTTACCTTTTTTGTTTGTAAAGGTGAAGGGGGAGGTTTAGTACCAAGAAAAAAAATAAATGTATTGTTGGTTAACGAAATGAAATATTTTATGTTTGATTTAAGAAAACCCAGATGTAAGAGAAAAAAAAGAAACTTTCTACTGGTAATTTTTAATACTGTTTCATGGAGAAGGTTGCAGTTGGTGCTAGTGGATTACAAATTAATATACAGTTGATGAGGATGTAAAAAATGTGATCTGGTAACAATTTAAAACATTATGATTTATAATGTATTCATTGTTACCAGAAAAATGAAATAGCATATGAACAATGAAACAACATATTAATAATGCACTCCTTTTAAAATTGAACTGGTCCCAATAGGTACAAGCATTTTCATAGATTATTATTATTATTATTATTATTATTATTTGTTATTTAGCAGACTGCTTTATCCAAGACGACTTACAGAGACTAGGGTGTGTGAACTATGCATCAGCTGCAGAGTCACTTACAACAAAGTCTCACCTGAAAGACAGAGCACAAGGAGGTTAAGTGACTTGCTCAAGGTCACAGTCAGTGAGTGAGCCAGGATTTGAACCAGGGACCTCCTGGTTACAAGCACTTTTCTTTAATTACCGGACCACGCAGCCTCCTGAATGATTGCTTATGATCATTTGTTTGAATTATTTTATACAAACTATATTGTATACAGTATGTAGTATTTTTTTTAATTGCTATATTGGAATTCTGTAATTGGACAATGTATGTCAATTAGCTCTTGACCATGTAGCTTATTTTTATATATTAATCCTAAAATTTGATATATTAATCCAAAATGTTGGAGAAAGATGACTTAATTACTAACACGCAGTAAGAAAGTTCTTGGTGGTATCAAAGTACAGAACTGAAGCAGAAACATTTACAGGCGACAGCTTTGAGAGAGTTTTCAAAAGTTTGGCTGGTTGACGTGGACAAAGATAAAAGCTGACAACCAGGGCAGTATTTTCAAAAGCGTTGTAGCCTTGATTTTTCAGGTTAAGAGAGACTTTATTTTTTATTTTTAACCTTAATCCTCAACCCTGATCATCATCAGTTTTTATTGACACTGTTTAAAGCATTAAAAAGACTGAACAAAAAACTCAGTTACTGTTCAAGTAGAACACTTTTCAAATTGATAGAATGCAGCATTTCTCAAGAACACACTTGAGCAAATGCTCACGCACCAATAGCAACAATACTGTAAAGGCTCGCTGTGAAAATATACTGTACTAAACAATACCATAGCTACTGTTGTCAGCAGTGATTGTTATGGGAGGTGAAGTCATATAAGTTTCAACCTGTTGCTGTGGAAACAATGCACACATGTGTGCTGTTCATATTTAATGGAATGGTTAAATTAATTGCAGTGACATTGCAGTGCGTAGAAAGGGGTTGATTGTCAAGGTGCCCTGGGTTTAAATCCTCCCCTTCTCCCACCTCACTTACTTGCTCCATAGACAAAAATTGCCCCCCTTGTGCTTCTCAAACCAAGGGCAGTGCATCCATGCCAGTGCACACTTCTCCCTTCTGCAAGTCTATTTGAAGCACAGGACTTTGTGCTACAAGGTGAAGCAACTCGCCCGTAGCCTCAGATAATTATACTTGCAGCATGGCTATTGAGAAAGGAACAGCTGCTAGCCTTAAACATGAGCAGCGATGCAGTGAGCAGTGTAATAGCATCTACACACAAACATCTCAAGAAACAATCTGTAGCGTAAAACCGAAGCAGAATTGCGGGTCATTTTTTGGCAAAGCTTGTTGTCATCAGGGAAAACAGTCTACATGTTCTGGGTAAAAGTAACCCATTGAGAACCATACCCTACTGAGCCCTCTGAATTAACCTCCCCATAGTATCAGGCACCAACATGTGGAAATACATTTCAGAGAATGTTTTGACTGTCAACCCTCAAAGATGTTGAAGGGGAATGCAGGTCTGAGGCTACATCTGTCGGAATGGCCTGTTTCAGTTTGCCGACACTGGGTTTGATTTTGGAAACCCGGTACATTACGAAGAGACCTGGCTTATTAAAAATGGACCTCCAGTACAGTACGTATGAGAGAGAGTTCATTTTTAGAACGCTAGGCTCAAAGAAATGTGGAAGGGGCTCCTGAGTAGCACATCCAGTAAAGGCGTTCTGTGTGGAGTGCAGGATGCGCCCTTTAGCCAAGGCATCATCTGTTCGAGTCCAGGCTATTCTACTGCTGCCCCGGGGGTGGGGAGGGGGTGGACTTGGGTCGGCCTGACTGTCCTCAGCTCATCGCGCACCAGCAACCCCTGTAGTCTGGCGGGGGGCGCCTGTGGGCTTGCCTGTAAGCTGCCCAGAGCTGCGTTGTCCTCCGACGCTGTAGCTCTGAGGTGGCTGCGTGGTGGATCTTCAGTGTGAAAAAAAGCGGTCGGCTGACGGCACACGCTTCGGAGGACAGCGTGCGTTTGTGTTTGCCGCTCCCGAGCAGCAGGGGGGTGGTAGCAGTGAGCTGAGCCTAAAAATAATTGCCTATTCTAAATTGAGAGAAAATTTATAAACAATTGGCGACTACTAAATTGAAAAAAAAAAAGAATAGAACCGATAATAAATAGATCCTGTAAATCTGTCTATATCAAACACATTTGCTCAAATGTTTCTTGTTTCAAACCATAGTGCCTGTTCTAACATCCTGAATCTGCGCCTACATGAGCTCTTTGTACCTGCACAGTTTAGTTGAAAGCATGAAACCCTTTATGTCCGTGCCACACGAGACAAACTGGAGCCGTCCTGTATACTGTATACATAATGTCACACTGATATTTCTACTTGTTAAAACTATGGCTATTCTATAGCACCGGCTCTGAGGAGCTTATTTTGCATGTGTTATTGGTTGGGCAAATTACATTTATTTATTTTTTTACCCACAAGTTGGCATTGACATTTGGTGCAAGAATCTAATCCATACTCTGTTAGTGTAGCCCATGATGACTTTTTTAATACTGTGTTGTCCAGTATTCATGAAACTAGATTTCATTTTTTTATTAATAGTGGAATTAATTACACAGTAAAGGATGTTGGCAGAAATGAAACTTTTATTAACAGTAGCACTATCCTGCAGTACAGTTTAGATAAACGTTGTATATACTAATCACTAAATAGTAGTTTTACTGTGTTAAATTTAGAAAGTAATTAAATTTTGCCAAGTTTAATGTTTCAAAACTAAGTAGGAAGTTAGGCTTGCATTTGACCCTTTTAAATTAAATGCGATCTACATTTCTTGCAAGTTGTGGAGAACCACTGAAGTCTGATTTCCCTTTCTGAAGTCTGAGTTCCGTTTAAGATGGCTGTGAACTTGCTTGGACTGGCAGTCACTTTAATCAGTGAAAAAGTATTTTGAACCAGTCACAATGTGACAGGTTAGTGCAGCCAGAAAGTGTGCTGTACTGAGAAGGAAAAAAGATAATAAGATGAAGCTATAGTTAAAATGTTTGGAACTACACCCGTTTCATGTTTTGCTTTTAGTCTTGAGTAAAAAAAAAAAAAAAAAAAATATATATATATATATATATATATATATATATATATATATATATATATATATATATATATAAATATATATTGCATGTCCCTTATAGTGGGGTACTGTATTTTCAACACAACTTAACAAGGGGAGTGGGAGGTGAATGTTCTGTAAAATACAGCATTGCCACATCAAACAAGGTGGATCTGCTGGTGCTTTTTTTAATCACAGTACCCTTTTAACACTGAAATAGCTGCTTTTTTTTCAGTACTTCTCAAATGCTTTGACAGAAGGATTGTTGAACGGCAGTGGGTTTGGTAATGTGTTTTTCGTTTTTTTCAGTATTTCAGAAGTCCTAAAAATCTATGCAGTATAGCGCTAGAGCGCAGGATCCGATCGTGATTATCAGGGAGTTTCTCAATACGAGGTGTAATTAGAAGGGCTATCTGTTTTTATCTCGGGACACTGCAAGATGCTACTATTCTTTTAGGTGGAATTCACTTTTCTTTTGTCAATATCAATATACTCCTATCAAGTTGGGTTGATAAAAAGCAGAGTTGTCGATATTTTTTTCCTAAGGGGTCCAAGTAATTGCAGCGATAGAGCATTGGTTTGTTAGGCATGGCTCTTTATGAATTTACTACTTTTATTTAGCAAAATTGTTGTAAAATTGCAGCAAAGTGTACACTTGGGATTTCTGGCAGTATGCAAAGCCCTTTCCAAAAGCAGAATGCAATACTCCATATGAACACCCTAGACAAAGCATTTCATCTCCCAATGGACTACTGGAACGGATCTTGTATAATTCTGTCATTTCTACTGGCTGTTTTCATTGTCACATTCAACATCCTAGTTTATTGATGCCTGTGGTCATTGTGATAACATGACTTGCTCTGACCCGATTGATTGAAGTTATTGTCCAAGACCGCTAGGATGCAGGTGCTGCTATTGATCCCTGTAGCTAACAGACACCTTGGATTATGATTTGCACAAAGGGCAATTGCATGATAAAGCATTGAGGTCTATCAAAATACAGTGAACACCTAAAACAGGTTCCCAGTAGCTTCTAGTACAAACGTGGTTCAAATCTTGCATCGCGCTGTTCTTGTCTGGAGACGCACATGGAGAAACTGTGTTCCTGCAGGGTTACGGAAATAATTTGTCTGGGATAGTTTGTCTCATCGCACTTCAGCAACCCCTACTGATGTCAGAGACATCTCCAGGGTTCAGTTAATATCCTTTGCTTAGGTTTTGTGTTCAACCAGTTAGTATTATTATAAAATGTGTTAATTTAAAAATGCTCATTTTAAACAAATATTCCTTGTTTTGTGTTTTGCAGAAATACCGTTACCAAGATGACGACACACCTCCACAAGAACACAGTTCCCCGCACCTTACCAATGAGGTGAAAGGACCAGAGTTGGTACATGTATCAGAAAAGAACCTTTCACAGATTGAGAATGTACATGGTTTTGTCTCTCACTCACACATCTCCCCTATGAAGGTAAGAGGCACAGTATGGGTATTCATTTTTGTTGTGTGCTGTTTTTACATTAAGCTCTAAACCCTATAGAACAGTTTACATTCAGAAAGTTAGCAAATCCATTTTTAATGAACACTGAAACACAACACTGACTGCAGTGCAACACCATATTTCTGTTTGAATGGGTTGTGACTCTGCTTAAGAATGATTCCTGCTTGCATGGTGTTTAAGTGTGTGAAGATGATGCATTTGCCTGTGGTTCTAAACAAGAATGACTTTTTGGTAGATATTTATATAATAGTACTAAAAAGAAATGTACATGTTTTAGCGAAGTATTTCAGTCTGTTTATACATTATAACATTGTTGGTATACAGATGAAGGCACCAGCTGAAAAGTCTACTTAAAAGTTTTACATGATAATATTGTGAATTCTAGTTGAAACGTTTGTCAGAAATGTCTTACTAAGTTTACTTTTACTATATTTCTTTTGTTTAAAAGTTATGGGTGAATTTCTGAAGTTTTTTACTGTAAGCCTTGATTTTATCCGAACAGCCCCTTGCTAACCTGTCTTGTGTGTTGTGCTATTGTGCCCTGGAGTTATAGAAAGTGCACTATTCTGTCCTCAAACTCTACTTTTGTACTGTGTTTATGTATTTGAAGATAAAAGGTTGTATTATATCCTTTCTTCTGTGGGGAAAGTGATATTAACAGTTTCATTGATTATCCGAACACCCCCTGGTTCCAGTTAGTTTGGATAATGGAAGTTTTACTGTGTGGCTTTTAAGGGACTCAGTTTCTTTCACTGTTGTCAATAAGAAGCATTGGGTGACCTAAATGCTCTTTTACCAAGCCTCTCTTTTTAAAGCAGAAAAACCACTGCTTAGAAACAAAAAACATTATTATTGTAGGTCTTGAGGAACTTTGATCTATGACGCTTCAGATACTGTATTTCAGGATACCTATAAAAGGATGCCAGTTTTTAAGTTTTGATTTATTTATTTTTTTTAAATTCAGTTTTCTGTGATGAAGCCCTAGCCTTTTCAGTAACTGCAGGCAGACTGCCAGCTTCTCCCAGTTCTGGCCTGTCTGGTTTACTTACCATCAACCGATTAGGAAAGAGAAGACATTCGTTGTTTTTATTATTATATTTTTATTTAAAAAAAAATAAAATAAAAAATGGACTAGTTACTGGACAAGATGGTTTCTGGTAAATTAATAATAATAATAATAATAATAATAATAATCACACTATTCCTTTAATATCAGTTTACCCTTAATTAGCATTTATTTGTAATCACATTCTAGAATTGTTTCAAGTTTAAACGCTTTAGTTTTCTGCATTTTATTGTAAAGCCTTTATCAGGAGCAGGAATTAAATTGAATTCTGTATTGTAGCCCAGTCGTTTCGTGTAGCATTGGCTCTGCACAAAACCATTTCACTCGCAGTTCTGTATATTTGTTCAAGGACCCATAGTGTGGTTTAATGTGAGTTTTCAATAACCAGCAATGGCAGCTCTTCTCAGGTTCCTTTTGCTCATGGTACAGTGTAATTTCCCTGACCTGTTTTCCCATTAAAACACACTCCAGCTGCATCATCGCTCTCCCTTGCCCGTTGACTTGTCCTTATTCCCCTCTGCTCTAGATATTTCATTTTGAGCTCACCTTAAGGCACCTTTCATCAGCAAATTTGTTGTGGAGGCTGAATAGATGACTAATACGTCCTAGAAGGCTCTCCCTGCTCACTGGCGGCGGGCAGTGCTACAGGAGGCACTGGGAATACTAGAAACAATGAATAACTAAAATGTATGTATTTGATGCCTTGACGACTTCCAATATGATGTATTGAGTCTTCCGTAACCTAAAGAGCAAGAGAGGTGGCTGTGGAAGGCTTTAACACAGTTTAGAGGGTAGTTGAGTTAGCTTCCAACAAAACACTAGAACTAGACTGAAGACTGCCAGACTCCTTCCACACAGGCTTCTATCACAACTAATCATACAGCGACGCATCACAGAGCACTTTACAGTTAGAGCATACAAAATGCAATAGATTTCTGTAATGACAGCAGGAGGCGAACAAGGAAGCCTTTGAATGCCTACAACAGTTGTGAAAGAAACTTTTCACAGATATTACCATACCATAGGTGTGGAGTAAGAACCGTACTATATTTGTGGACTAAAAACACATTTCAAATTATTATTATTATTATTATTATTATTATTTATTATTATTATTATTATTATTATTATTATTATCTGATTTTATAATACAAATGGCTATTAAAATAATGTAAATAGAACTGTTAGTAAAATGCATACACCTGGTCTAATGCTTTTCATGATTTTGTTTTAATGTTAAAACAAATATATATTAATTCAGGAAGGAGTACCAGTGTGATATGTTAACCTGTTCAACCTTTTCATCTTCTTTGTGTGTTTGCATGTCTGATGCATGTGCATCTAAGGACATTGACACACATGTCACGGGAAAAGTAGAAATAGCAAACTTTAACACATCTGTCTTATGGTTTGTACAATAATCCAGGTCTTGATTTGCCTTGTCTTTTTGTGGTGTATAATCTCTGTCTTAACCTTACCGTCATTTTCAAGAATGTGTGTGTTGGGGGTCAAGAAGTCAGCAAAGATATTCCTTTGGTAAAGTATTCCCCTTGACCGGAACTGGATTTGACACTGGTTGTTTAGCAGGAAAGATGGCGACTACCCTGTGGCAGTTTGTTGGCAGTTTCCTTGTTGTTTTTCTTGATAGAACCCCAAAATTGAGCTTTTAGATGGAACAATCCAGAGCATCCCATTGAAAAGACAAAGAAGTGTAAATCAGCAGAAGCCCTGTCTGTTATAGATGCTGTATTTTGTGGCAGAATGTTCTGGGGGGGGGGCTACAAGGTTGAATGCTTTTCTAAAGCCAAGATTCACACATACTGCCGCAGCCCGTTTGCTATTTTAGCTATTTTGCTACCTTCAGATCCATTGAACCAATCCAATTGTTTTATCGCCTTTGTTTTTACCTGCCCTTGGAATACAAATTAAAAACCCCACACACTGCAGGTACTTTCAGCTTGCTGTGATAATTGTACCAGCCCTTTGGAAAAGTTAATTAAAATCAAATGCTTGCATTTGCTGCAAGTTTTTTTATTTTATTTTATTTTTTTAATTAATTTTCTTTAACAAAAAGGATCTGAGCTGTAACAACAGTAGTGGTCTGTAGGATGGTGCACATGGACAGGTGGGTTTCCCCTGCAACAGATAGCATTGTTCTGTACCTGTTTGAATAACATGCAAGAAGGAACATTTGATATTATGAGCCAGACTATCTACTGCAGTAGAATTGATCAGTCTGTTTTTTTAAGTTCCTGCTGGGGTGTTATTGAGCAGAGATCCCTTGACAAAGATGTATGCCTTTCCGTCCCCACATGGTGTCTGGCACCAGGTACTTGGCACTGGCACTGCGGCTGACGAAGTGTGCCTGTGATTTCATGTTACCTTTAAAGTTACAGTGCAGTGCACCCGAGTGACTTTGAGGGGTTTTAAATCACAGTCCTCAAAGTTCAGCCCCCTGGCTGTGCGTTCAGATTTAAAGGGAGGACTCGTCCACCTGTTGTGATTTCCAGCATTATTAAGATTTGTAGAATATGAATGACATATCATGACCTGACACCATATCATTATACTGTTAGACTATCACATGCCACCCTGCTCGGTAGAACTATCATTTCTCTGACTGCAAAAAAAATAGCAAAGACATAAAATTGACATTATTTGTAGTGAAACCTGCTTACAGTAAACACTGACTGAGTGGAAACTAACACGTGTTGTCCAGTGAGATTTTTGATGTATTTGTATGTTTTTGTATTAAACAGTGGCATGGTAGGTTTTGTTTATAGTCTGATAACACAACCAACTGGTTTAATACCTATGCGATAGAAGTTTTTGTCATATAGCGTGATATTTTGTAATACAAGCTGCAGTGCCCTGTGCTCTCTGTCATCAGAAAGCAGACATTTGTTTGGTTATATATCCCCTAGTTAATTCTTGCTCAAGGAACACAATAAATAAAAAAAAAAAAAAAAAAAAAAACACTACAATAAATTACTAAAGTATACACATTTGCTTAAATAAGGCAAAAGCACAAGTTACTTTGCGAGTTGGTGTTTTAGTAAATACAACAGTGTTCCTCTTGCTCCACCTTGTGGTTAGTTTAATGCATGGCGCTTATGTCGGGGAAATTGTACTGGGTTTCAGAAACGACTGAACTCAGGACTTGGCTGCAGCGCAAACCCATTACAGTGACCCGTGCTTCCCTGTAGAACTCATTATTTTAAGTGTTACTTTTTGTTTAAACACATTGTTATTCTAGTCAGCCAGAACAGCTACCACTGGCACTGTTCCAATGTTGGCAGAAACTGCCCTCGCACAATGCAACGCAGATTGTAATGTTCGTTTTGTAACAAATAGGTAAAGTACTGTCTAATTTGTTAATGTTAAATCAGAACATAAATGTTACTTAAGCGGCTCAATCTGAGACCAACATTTCCGCTGATTCTTTAAATAATTCAGGAATGCTCCTCAGGGTTATTTTGTGTATATTTATATTATATAGGCAAACCTGAGACCTGTTTATCCTCCTGCTGTGTTGAATTAGCATTGTTAGACCGCTACACCATTATTATTATTTAGTAACCTACAGGCCATGACAAGTGTTGTGATGTTGTACAATACAGTAGGAAGCTATTTATGTAATTCCGAAATGTGTTTTTGAATCGCAAGACTGTTTTTCCCATTGTTCTTGCCAAAACAGATGGTGTAAACATCTTGAATCTCTCCGGGATTGCTGGGCACGTCCTGATCTGTAAACCATGCCTGTAAACACTTTCCTAATGAACGCTGTTTTCCCAACTACTTAGATGCACCGTTATATTAACTGTGGTCTTTAAAGCAGTCTCTATTTGTAAATGCTACCTATTCAATTACTTTCTATTTAATTTTGTCAGTGGGTGCTGTAGTCACTCTAACCTATCCAGGACCATGCATCTAATAAATGGGAACAATAGTGCCGCTTCTATTCATTTATTATTATCAGGTCTTCATTTAATAAAACCTAGATACTAAATGTACAGCTATGGCCAAAGGCTTTGCATTGCCCTATAGAATTAACTAATTTTGCTAACAGTTGAATGAAACCTGCTGAATAATGTTACGTTAACATATTGAATTGTATATTGCTTTGTAGTTTTCCCCATATACTTAATGGAAAAAGCAGACACACATAAAAAAAAAAAAAAGAAAAAATGATATTTCAAAATTTAACATGAAATACTGTACTACTGTTATGGCTTCCTGTAGACTTTTACGATATCTTTTGTAGTTTCTTTGATTGCATGATCTTAAATAAAATATCTAAATGATGTACTACACGGGGGGGGGGGTGGGGTGGGGGGGGGGGGGGGGGGGGGGGGGGGGGGGGGGGGGGTTGAAGCTGCACTTGTAGGACCATCAGGTAGTCGATCAGTGTTTGGTTATCAATGGAGTGTACTGTGCAAAATATTTAACATCTGCAGTCTTGTATGCATATGAAAGCATGCAGTCTCTTTCTGTAGCCTTGGTTGAATGGCTTTGCACTGTTTAAACAGGTACAGTAACATGCCACTTCATAGGTTGAGTCCCTGGAGTGCATCTTCGATCAGCCTTCGACTTTAGAAAAAGATGTGCTTCCCTCTTCCCGGCTGGCTTTGTTGTCGCAAAGCATTTCAGTCTCCCAGGTAATGTTTTATCATTGTTGAATGTGGTGTCCTTGGCATTTAGTTTTCTGTTTTTTTGCACCGTATATGTGTTGGTTGAAACAGCCTCTCCTTTGCAGTCTTGAAGCTGTTTAGAATAGTTTTCAATTGTATGATTCTTAGTTGCATTGCAGCAAAGAGGGCACTAGTTTGCGTCTTGTGTCTCTGCAGTTTTCTTTGCAAGCACTAGAGGGCAGCAAATGTACAGTGCATGACCAAGCTTGTAGTTTCCTCCTGATTTTTTTTGTGCACAACTATTCTGGAAAATGATCCCTGGCTGCTTTTCAAATGCTTCTTTGTGATTGTAGCTCATTCTAGTTCTGTTTAGGCTGGTGCCAGAATATGATGTTGTTTTCTTCTATGGCAGGGACAGTGTGTTATGCTTTTGTGGTTTGTGGGCTCTTCTGTCTGCCTGAGACATACTGAGAGACCTATATATCTTGTGACCTTAAAAGAGGGAATAATTAAAACTGTTATCACAGCATTTTCGAGTCCTTTATCGTTTTTTTGCAGGTTATTTAGTTTCCCTGTGTTTATTTTCAATGTCTTGGATGAAGAAAGTTTTTATCCTGCCTTTTCACTGAATGCCACACAGATATTAGGGGTCCCTAATGTGGGGTGCTAATGCCTGCTATACAGGGAGTGTGTTTGGGTGGGGGGGAAGGGAGAAGTCACTGAAAGTAATTCATTATTTGCAAAACGAGAAAAGATATGCTATTCAATGAGAAATCAGGGAATGGGTTCCAAAATTGATTACCTCTTTAGCTCTTTTTCAAGCATTTGTTTGGTTGATAAATTACATAAAATATTTCCTCTCACAGGAACCAATGCCATGGGTTTATGGTCAGATTTTCGTAAAGTTTTAACAAATAATCTAAAAGTGCACAAGTCCCAAAATAAATATGCCAAAAACTATAAAGCACATGGCATTGATTAGATTAAATATAAGATATAAGCAACTATGTTAGCTAGGATTTACCTATGAGGGGTTATGCAAAGTAGTCATCAGAGGGTTAAATAAAGCATGTTCAAACACAGAATTGAGAAGCTTGAAAGGGTTTCAGCTTTTTAAATGCAAATGTGGTGTTTGTTTTCTTTATTGGGGGGGGGTGGCACAGCACCGTCAGGATTGCTATGAAGGTAATATGTGGCAGTATTAACAAGGTTCACTGTTATTTGAAATAAAATAGACCCTCTTGAACTAAACTGTTCTATTACTGTTTACAGTGTATAACCCAAACATTTTGCAAATGCAATCTGATTTATGTTTCCAATCAACTTCACATACCACCCGGACCAATGGCATTTTCAATGTTTTTTCAGTCATATATTTCTAATGGCCTTGACTTGCCAGCCACATTGTGGTACATTACCGGGTTGAAAAAGTGTTGCTGTAGCGTGAAAGATTAATAATTGAAATGCCCATTAAGATCTTGCTCTGCCCTGCAGGTCGAATCCAAACCAGCAGAAGAATTTTGTTTATTGCTGTATTACGGGGGTCTGATAGAGTAGATTCAATGGGTCATATTTTCAAATATTTTCAACATTTTAAACTTCTAGTTTTGTAAAATGAAAAGGGGGGGGGGGGGGGGGGGGGGGGTGTAATTGCGGTACTAAATCTATTTTTATTTTATTTTTAAAAGCAGCTAATTGCTACAGATCATACCAGCATAGAAGCTAATAAATTTGATCTATTGTGAGAATAGCCGTAAACTATAATCTGTATTCCCCACATTGTGTGCAAGTAATGTTTTCCTCCATTATAATGAAAAAGGAAGTGTCGGGTGGGATCTAATTGGGTTAACTCCTGTAATATCAGTTGATCATTTATTACTGATTTATAGCAGTAAGCATCTTAAACCAAATAGTCCTCCTTCTCAGTTATTGTATCAAGGAATTGCATTCATACTTTTATTCATTTTTCAATTGTTTTTTACAATATTAAGCACACAAACAATTGCATTTTAATGTATTAATGATAGTCATTATGTTAAAGACACACATACATACTGTATAGTGGCACAGCTCCTTGCAATACCATAGCTAAACAGAAGCACTTGCAATGAGTGGAGTACTCCAGCCAGTTATTTTTAAAAAACTGAAGCTAAAGCATACAGGCAGTATAAAATGCATGCCTGATTTCTGAAATCTTCGTTACAAGCAGGAATTATTTTCAAAGAATGCCCCTTGTGCTTTCGACTAAAGACTACATCCTAGTATTTAGTCAGGATTCTGGGAGCTTTATCTGCTGAATCATTAAAGACGAGACAGTCGAAGTCTCAGACTCTGCCATGGCTGTGCCAGTCTTGTCGCACCCTCTTTATTTTACCTGCTGCTTGCAGAATTCGATTCAGTAGTATACCAAATTAAATCAATTTGCTTGCAATTGCTAAAGCTAGCTCTGTGGTGAGGTCCGTAGCTGGTGACTGTTAAGACAGGATCTGGAATTCAAAGCAGGCAGCACTTTTGAAATGGTTTCTGCTGTACCCCGAGCAACTCTCGTTAACTCCTTCAGGCAATAACTCGCAGATTAATAGAGCGAACATTTTTGATGGATTTTATTTTAAAGGAAAGCTTTCAGGGGGGGCAAAGTCTGTTTTGAGTGATGCACCACCTGCATAATGTCGATGGTATCTGATCAGCTGCAAGTTGGGATTTATCTTAAACTTCTGCATAACTGTGGCACAAGAGTGACATCCAGCCACCTCTTCTCCGTGGGAGCCTGCAGCCCAATGGGGGTGATCAATCAGTGAAAACCTCAGCTGTTCTGTTGAAGGAAACTTGGAGAAACTGTGGTGAGCAGCACGAGATGTTGGCATCAGTGTGGTTCGCTAAAAGGATGAGTCGTCGCTTGATGAGGAACATATGGAAAACCAAAAGGCTGCATCTGCGCTTGTTGGTAGGTTTATACCAGCTTTAAGACCACTGAGCCGGCAGGAAAATTTGAGTGCACTGAATGACATAATTCGTTCCAAAACTGTATAGACTCTCTCTTTCTCTCTCTCTCTCCCCCCCCAATACGGCTTTTTCACACTTGCTGTACTGGTATAGTTTGGAAGGAGGCTGCAGTGTGCGATGTTGTATGCATAGTGCTGTGCTGCTTTTCTGTTTTATACTAATGTTTAGTTGCTAGAGCTCTGAAAGCATACTGTACCCTTTCAAGACAGCAGTCATCTTTTTTTATTTTTTTCAGTCAACAGCTTGTAGAATGATTTTTTTTAATATTCATGAGAGCTGAGTGCATGATACGACATTTAGAAAATCAATACAACTGTTGTGTCTTTTCTAATGCGCCATCTCCACGCTGCAGTGATTTATAAACACCTTCCACACTGGGGTTTGTTCAGTATATGCTCATATTAAGTGGCTAGATCTTTACATTTAGCTTGCAGTATCAGTACTGTTGTCTAATTGTAATTGAAAGAGATATATTCATACATTTATCTTTAAGATACTACACTGGATTCCCATTTGCTTGGGGGGGCCACTGGTTATGCAGTCACATGGGCTCTGTTGATCAAAGTCCTTACATTGCGCTAATGAAATCAGAAGCGCATTGACCTCTGCATTACTCTGTACTGTACGTCTGCAAAGTCACACTACAAAGCCAGTTCCATTTAAATGTGATTTCACTCATAAATACTGATATATTCACATTTGAGCGAAGGAAAGGCATACTCTAATCAACTAACCTGGCACCTCAATGATTGTATGTTTGATTGCTTTAATATGGAAAAGATGAGCTTAAGAAACTTGTCAGAAAAAACAAACCTGGGTCAGCTTGATCCACTGTTAAGACACAGGCTGCAAGTCACTGCATGGGTGAATCCAAGCTCCACACATTTACAGGGGAAAGGGAGAGAACAATTGTGCACAACGCGGTCGTACCGAGTCATTTACAGGAAAGAACAGAATGAATTATGCACTGCAAAAGCAGTCACAGTTTTTGTTAAATTTAAATATTTATCCTTGTTCTTTTCGCTCCCCTGGCCTTGCATTTATTAAAGGAAGTGAATCTAGATGGAAAATAATTTACTACTTAAGCATTTTCCACACTACAGTACTACAGTAAATGAACGCTTGTCTCTGTCTAAATCTGCTCCCCAGCCCTGCATTCACAACACACACATACTGATAGATGAATGAACGTGTCAGAAATGTGCATTCTGTTCTTTTAGTTCTTGTAGTTTTTTTTAAAGAGAGAATTATATTGAGTGTGCTGCTTTAAAGAGGCTTTAGGTTGTTATTAGTGCAGTGTTTGAACTGTTCGCTTCAGAGCCCACCTCAGAGCAGAGCCCTGACAGTCTTGGTAAAGGGCTATAGGATAGATGAGTGGTGCATTGCTACGTGCACTACAGGAATCTCAATAGTTTTAGCAGAAAAACATCCAGTGCTCATCAGTTATAACACGCCTTGTTATAGTGCGGAATCAGTTAGAACGCGGTCAGGTCGTGGCTCCCATTTGCTCCATAATGCCATTACAGTAGCCCTTCTATACTCATTATATAAGCGGAACACAAATAGCACGGTCTTGTAACTATGGCTCCCCACTATAGCGTTATGAAGGGTGAGCACTGTATGTAAAACAAAGTCGACAGTAAATTGTTGCAACAGGACTCCTATTGGTGCGTGTATTTGAAATCGATTGATCTGTAACGTTGGTATCTGTTTATCTTTGTGAATGTTCATCACTTAGACATGACTGATTTCTTGCAGTCTGATTTAAAGGGTTGATGGCACAGCTGCTGCTTTCACTTATGTACCTAAAACAGCTGAACAATTGTGTATTGAACTGTAATGTGTTTGCATTTCACCAATGTGAACTCAGTCATCTGCATGTGAGCTATATAATGTGCACTACAGTGTATTTGGTTAATGTATCTGTATTAACCTATTTTGCACAACACACCCCTACACAGAAAAGGCTAACTGACACTTTACTTTATGAAAGACTACACTTCTACACAGCCATGAAGTACCGTTGTTACATACAGATACTGTACAGGCAGGCAGTCAGACAGATAACCTCCATATTACACCTTACACCCCCAGAATATGATGCACTGAATAACTTGAGCAAAAGAAAGTTTAGAAATAAATAGATAGATAATAATTAATAGATAGATGAATGAATAAGTACATGCATAAAAATCCTACACTTACATAACCAACTTTAGAAACATTGGCTTACAGCTAACCGGAAATCTGTTTTCTTAAAAGTTCCTAGCGTTTAGTATGAAGTGGCTTATCATCCAACAAACAGTAATATGAATTTGAAAAAGCAACCGTCAGTGTTTAACAAATGGCATTATAATGGCACATACAAAGAACAAGCAAATACAAAATTGGCTGTAAATGTACCTAATTAAATGGTGTAGTCTGGATTTCTCCCAGGTGGTGGAGCAGTATTGGACACAAACCGTAGGGTCATACCATGTAAAACACTGCCTAGCCCAAAAACCATAAATTAAAAATAAATAAATAAAATAAAAAAAAAACACTTGTTAAAAGGGTTTGTGGTTGCTTAGAATTGGCAGGTGGTGTAAGTCAGTATAAGCTCTGCACTTTTAAGCTTAGCTGTGAAAAATCATTTGTCACTTCTTGTTTACAACTTAGAATCCATTCAGCCTCGAGGCTCTAAGCTTCAGATAGTGGCAGCTTCAATTCAGAGCTGTTTAAGTCATTTTATAATATGGATTAAGTGCACTGCAGCTGCAGTTGGGAAACTGATTGAGTGGAAGGGGATTTTATGGATCCAAACACTGGGTTTCTAAGCTTGTCATCAGAGAAGATTCTGCTGAATCTGTACCAGACAGGGCAAGAGGTCTTTTTCTAGAGAGGCTTGTCCTTCGTTTAAAGTACCCCAATATTACAAGAATACTGGAAGTAATTGATATGTCCTAGTATAAATGAATGAATGTATATATTAATGGATGAATTAAGTACATTGTAGGTTGGTTTAGGGTGGAAACCAGCTCTGAAATGACCACAAACCAGGCAGATACAGTGGCTCCAGTGCTAGTGTACTGTGTAAGGTGATTCAGTGAAATGATAGCTCAAGCAGGTAACTTAAGCTTACACTTATTATGTGGTTGACCTTTGACCTGCTGACAGAGCTTATTCTGTGTGAGGGATGTTCCAAGGTTTATCTAAATTGTACAGCATTGATTACACTTGAAGAAAATCTTCTAGAATCTACCCTCCCCCACCTCAGTAAAACCATACATACCTGTACATGATCTGCATGGAACATCCTTATAATTTGCTAGAATTGATTTGGCCATATCGCAGAACCTATTTGAGATACAGATTTCATACTTGGGGTTAAATTTCATGGCAACAGTTATCGGTGACCTTGACCTCTGACTTAAAAAGGTGGTCACATACCACCTTTTGTATATCAGGCTGCTCTGGCCCATTATG
Organism: Polyodon spathula; assembly: GCF_017654505.1. Taxonomy (NCBI): domain Eukaryota; kingdom Metazoa; phylum Chordata; class Actinopteri; order Acipenseriformes; family Polyodontidae; genus Polyodon; species Polyodon spathula. The sequence goes on from NC_054544.1 coordinate 38,558,142, forward strand.
AACAGACGTGCACTATTCTGCAGTAATGACAGTAGAATCAGTGTTGACGTTGTCTAGGTAATTTTCATTTATTTTGTATTTAAGTAGAACTGGCACATCCACCATTTGAGCTCACCCACAAACATCTTCAAAGCAAATCCTTTCTTTTAACAACTGCTGCATCAGCAGAAACTTTTGCACTACTGGACATCAATCTTAATGGTTGCAGTGCGCTTTGCCACAAGACCAGGACATGCACATCTTGCTAATTAACACGTGAAATACTTTTATACCATTTCATATATTTCCATCATCGCTGTAGTTTTCAAAGTTGTAAATGTCTAATAATTATACTGCTTTGCAATGATTAAACTAAACATATTGTTTGTTTTCAAAGAGGAATGAAGCATTGTACAAGATAATAAACTTTATACAAATATGTTATTATCAAAGTACACACGCTACCTGAATTAGACTGCAATTTGAGGTTTCCTAAATAGAATTATACTGAATGTCTTTTTACATAAGAAATAGAGTCTTGTTTCCAGGCACTTCCAGTTTAGAATTCCTTCACCGCCAAATGTAAAAGAAAATCTAATAAATCGGCTGATAAAGTATGTAGAGAATGGATCTAGATACTGGAATGTAATGCTTGCTCTTAGTTGGAATTATTATTCTTGCGTCTTGGTTTTCTAACTGACGGGGCGCTGCACGAGTAGCAACCAATAGCAGTAGGCACGTTGTTTGTCCTACTGTCGGTATGTTTGTATGAATGAACGGTGAGTGATTACAACCAATCCTACAGGCTGAAGTACAGCCAGGACTTCCTCATTCAATGTCGTAACTCCAGCATTGGGACACTGGAGCCTGATATTGTCCTGCCGCCGGCAATTCTGAAAGATTCTAATTTCAGTGCCAACTCCGCAAACTCCAGGACTGCTCGTGTGAGGAAAAGAGGTAAGAGAGGAGGAGTGCGCCAGAGACTATGGAGACAGCATTTGAGCCGTATACCTCTCCCCTCTATCATCCTCGCTAACGTGCAGTCCCTAAGGAATAAAATAGACGAACTGCAAGCTAGTGTCAAGTTTTCTGTCTGAGTACAGGAATGCCTGCATTATCGCTCTCACCGAAACCTGGCTTAAGGAGCAGGACTTGGACTCGAGATTGAAGGATTTGGACAACCGGTGTGCTTGGACCGTGACGCACAGCAGACCGGGAAGGTAGTGGGAGGGAGTGTGTTCCTGTAAGTGAACACACGCTGGTGCAACACTACGATTGTGAGAGGAACTGTGTGCAGTTTTGATGTTGAAAAGAATGTTAAAAAAGAATGTTAAAAGGGGGATAAAGTTGGCTAAACTCTGGTAGAAAGACAAGGTGGAGGATGAGCTGAGCAAGGGAAACTCACGCTTTGCGTGGGAGGGAATCAAGCCCATGGCTGGGATGCAAAATAAAAGGAGGAATGTGTTGTGGCCAGATACGTCAGATGTTGCTTTAGCAGAGGAATTAAACATATTTTATTCTAGGTTTGTTGTTTATGATTTTAATGCTGAGCTCTCTGAGTTCAGAGGCAGAGTCTCAGACTGTAAGATTAAGATTGATGATGTCAAGGTGTGCAATTCTCTAGGCCCTGTCAAGGAAAGGAAAAGTCCTGGTCCTGATGGTATTGGGGAAAAATTACTGAAGAATTGTGGTAGACAACTTAGTGGTATTCTTTCATTTGTTTTGCAGTTGTCATTTATTCAGCAGAAAGTACCCATGATATGGAAAGAATCTATTGTGGTCCCACTAGCTACAGTAAAAACACCTAAGGCATTAAATGACTATCGCCCTGTGGACCTTTGAACGTATTGTCAAAAGTGAGATTTATCTATGACTCAGGACAAGTTAGACCCTCTCCAGTTTGCCTATATGGCTAGGAGGGGGGTGGAGGACACCACTGTCACCCTACTAAACCTAGTCCTGAGGCATCTAGAGGGGAATAAGAATCATGCAAGACTGCTTTTTATTGATTTCTCTTCAGCTTTTAATTGTGTACAGCCTCATGCCCTTGCACGTAGGCTCATGTCTAATTTTAACATGGATTTTAACACTGTCTGTTGGCTAATAGACTTTTTAACTGATAGATCACAGAGAGTTCGTTAATGGATCTCTGTCTGGTAAGCGCTCCTCCTCTACAGGCTCCCCACATGGTTGTGTACTTTCTCCACTTTTGTTTTTCTTGTACACTAATGACTGCCAGAGTAACTACGAATCGAGACATGTTTTGAAGTTTACTGATGACTCGGTAATTGTGAGCCTCCCACATGGAGAGGAACAGAGTCATGGCCCAGTTATAGAAGATTTTGTCAGATGGTGTGATCAGTCTTTTCTACAACTGAATGTATCTAAGACAAAAGAATTGTTTATTGATTTTCGTAGGAGGCCTTCTCCCCCAGTGCCGACTCTCATCAAAGGTGAACCAGTTGAGTCTGTGCAGCAATAGAAGTATACCATCATTGACAATAAGGTTACTTTCGATGCAAACACTGATCTCATCTGCAAAAAGGGTAACCAAAGATTCTTCTTGAGGAAGTTGGGGAGTTTTAATGTAGACACTACACTGATGAAAGTGTTTTATTCTTTGTTTATTGAGTCTGACATAACCTTTGCCATGATCTGCTGGTTTGGCAATCTTAGTGTGAAAAACAAAAATAAACTGGGGAACATTGTCAAACAAAGCTGAAAGATAATTGGTGTTACTCTCCATGATCTTTCTCATCTGTATCAAGTGAGAGTCTCTCAAAGCCCAGTCCATTTTACTGGACTCCCACCACCCTCTCTAACGTGAGTTCCAGTTGCTACCTTCGGGGTGCAGGTTTCGCCTCTCCAGGTGTGGAAATATTAGGTTCAGGAAATCTTTCATTCCATCAGCTATTGACTTTTTAAATAAATGTATACATATTGATTCTTAGCCAGACAGTTGATCGCGATTACCTTTTGTGAACCGACTTTGGGCAGGCCCCTTGCTTATTTGCACTTCCCTGAAGGTCATGTGACTTGGTTGTTGTTATTGTTGTTATTGCTATGCATGTATTTATTGCTGCTGTGTTGTATTGTATTGTTGATATATGTTGTATGTTTACTCTTGACTCCTGGCTGTAAAGCAAATTGCCCCTTGGGGATATTAAAGACTTGCTCTACTTTTTCCTGGCTAAAGATTTGTAAGTACTGTTGTGATGCAGTGGATTCAAGATTAAGCAATTTAAGTGATAGCTGTGAGCTGAAGTTTGGCTGTGGGTGTGGATGTTTAAAAGCTTTCTGTTAAGGGCTTGGTTACAAACCTTGTGTTGGGCAGTTTACAACAGCAAGTTATTTTTGAAATCGGCTTTCTTTAAAAATAAATAAATAAGTAAATAGTCTTGTCTTTGAGTTTTTGACTGACACGAATTCTGAAGTGAAACCGCTGTGCATAAACATACCAGCTAAAAGGATGGATGCTTTAACGGATCATCCATGCCCACGCGATGCCTCGTCTGTCTTTCCTTGATGAAGTTAGACAGGTCTAAATGTCACCGAGGCTTTACTTGTTAAATACCAGGAGAACGAGTGCTGCTGTTTCTGTAGTCACGCTCTGCTTGATCTGTTGCTAGCGTGTTCTTCACAGGCCCCGAGTGTGCTCTGAAATAGGTGCGTGGAGTCTTTGTAAGGTAGGTGAAAGAAAATGGTTTGTAACAGGTGTGTTTTCAATATGATGCAGGGCATATGGTGACAGTTTTTATTAACAGTGTAGTTGTGCTGTGAAGATTACTGTTTCATCAATGCAGAGGTGGAATGAGCAAAGAAAGTCAGACAGGTACAGTAGGTAATGATTGTCAATTATAAATGCATTGAGAGCCCTTCAGTATTGAAAACACACAGTCTCTTCACAAAAAGCCTTCACATGCAGAAGAAAACATGCATATGCATATTTTTATACATTGTAATATAATGTATACCAGATCTGATATGTGTTCAAGTTTTAATTTGCAGTTTGCAATTTGGAACACACTTTTTTTTTTTTTTTTTTTTTTTTTTTTTTAAAGCAAGCCTACCTCCAACCAGGTTTTATATGTAGGACATTAATAATTAGGGATGTAACAATACACTAATGTTACACTATGATACGTATTTCCATATCCATTGCAATATATGGGATCCATACCAAATATATAACATACTTATTCGTGAACCACAATACAGTAACTATGTTGTGCTTTTGGTATTGTCCCAATACAAATGATGCATACCTCATACCATATGTACCGGTATGTCATGTAAAGAAAGTATCACAATTCGACGATACACAATCAATCATTACACCCTTATTAATTATACACATTCAGCTGTACAGAGGGGCGTTTCTCTCCTCTGTTTTGTGGAGTACAGGGGCTGATACTCATAGGACTGCAATAGAATACTGTAATATACAACACTGCACAGCTGCATTTAAAAAGGAACAGTAAGGGTTCCTGTTTTAAGCTCCGGGGTTCCCTGTTTCCATGGATTTAGTCAGTTGGGGATGACTGCTCTGTGTCTAGCAGCTCATTTGACACCTGTGCCACACCACATTATAAACAGCAAGGTTTCACCTTGACTTTGTTTGGCTTCACAGAATATTATTTTACTATGGATGAACTACAGTTTTACATTGCATTGGACAGGAATATATTGTTAGGTGCAGTCTGAAGTAGAATACTGTAGTGATGCTCATGTTACTCTAGTAAATTTATATTTCAATTTGCTTACTCAAATTCCCTTGTGGCTGTATCAGAAAGGTTTGTTTCAAGGGTGGTACTGTACAAGAAAACATGAAAACTCCGTGAACAGTTTTTCATTCAGAAAAAAATGGACAGCGGGAAATCAATAGTGATGTAAAAAGCTCTCTGTATAATGAATGAAAAAATCAACTTTTCAAACCGTAATGAGGAACAAAAATAAATAAATACTAATGGAGCAGCTTGTTCAAAGTGCTGTAGACAGCTTGATTCAGCATGTATTTTGAACGCCTCTGTGGTGAACTGTTGATTGGCTTTTAAGAACAGTAGTGATTGAAACCAGTTCATTTGTGCACTTCTTCCTTACCCAGTGCATTGCATTAGGAAGCCCCAGAGTCTTGATAGTCCAACGCCTGCAGCATCCTACCTGCTAATTGACCTCACTTCCTGGCTTTCAGGCTCTAGTTTTCTGCAAACAAAAGAACAGCAGCGTTTAATCGGCACAGAGAGAGAAGGTTGGAACAGGGGGAAGATGTTGGGACTGACTTCATTATAATGCAGCACTTTCAAAGGCAAAGGACAGGTATTATAAAGCTGCAAAGTTCCAAAACATTTGAAGAAGATTTGAAGAAGATGAAGATGATGTTGGCAGGTAGCTGGACATTTTGTTTGTTGTAGTTTTTTTTCATGGAGAGTATGTGGTTGTAACTCTGGAGCTTCTGTGAACATTCTCCACTGAGCAGCTGGTACTACCAGAGCTGTTAGCCACCGGCACCCACCTGCGGAGCAGCAGAGATGAACTACATCTTCGGAAACAACACCCTGCTGTACTCGCGAGGTAACCGTGGCAATGCCAGCTCTGGACCCTGCTCCACAGGGTACAAGCAGAAGCAGTGGGCAAAGAAAAGCTTGGCAGACGAGCTCAGGGCTAGGCCCTCTCGATGGCAGCAGCTTGTTTCGTTTTTCACGCAGACACGGTACGGCTTGATGGACTGTATCTCTGTTGCTGCCACCTCAGCCCAGGTAACCAAGGGAAGTGTGTTGTTGTGTCTCGTTGTTCGTCTGGTTTATTTTTGCTACCCCCTCCTTAACTTGGCACTTTCAATATTGTAGTTTTATAACTTTTTATAGCATTATTAGTGTCTTATTACAGTTTACTTTGGATTATAAACATGTCTGGTGCTGAATTTTTAAAGGCAGATTCCCCACCCTGTACAGAGTTTGGGAGAAATCATTTTTAAATAAAAGTAAGTTAAAAGCTAAAACAAAGCCATTTGTCTTCAACCTGTGCAGTAGGTTAGGGGGAAACATCCTGTCATACTAAATAGTAAATTTAAAAAACTGTACCAATGCTGATCTTCCAAAACTTAGTGCAGGGTAAGGAACACTCAAATAGAAAATTCTTCCAAATTTTTGCTTGTTGAACTTTAATAGGTATTTTTACTGGCAATAAAGTGAGGAAAATACAGAAATTATGAATTTTATGAAATAGAGGTGAAAACACTAACTGGATTTTTACCTTTCAGTTTAGTGCGGTGAGCATTGGATGTAGTAACTACTAGAGGCCACTAGAGGGTGCAAAAAAACTTAGTTTTTAAGGGAAAAAAACTGCAGAAAATTAAAACATTCAAAAGTTATTTACAAAAACATAGTAAAACAAAATACAGCTGCAACTTCAGTCTACACCATATTATATGCAACTTACACCTAACCTCTACATCAAACCCCTCAACCTAACTCACCTCAGTTACTATTTCAACACTAACTGTATTGCTGTTATTTTAACTGTTTATTTTGCACCCATCTAGCGGTCCCTAGTGGCTACTACATCCGATGCTCATTGCCCTGAACTAAAAAGCAATGCACAGTAACGTTTCAACCTATATTTCATTAATACATTAATAATTTCTTTATTTTCCTCACTTTATTTGTCTTAAAATGACCTATTAAAGCTTACGAGCAAACATTGAGCAGTATTTTGTATTTGAGTGTGTGAGTTAAGTGTACCGTAATCCTTGAGACATCCAGATTTTCTCTGAATTTAGATAATATGGATGAGCGGCAAAAATAATCCTGTTTGTGTGACACCTGTAAAATGTTTGTTGTTGTTTTTTGTTTTTTTTTTATCTGCCCTTTTTGCTGGAAGGTAAATGACTCTCTTTAAACAGAAAAATGTAGATCGTTAAGATCGTTGAAAAATAATAACACAGCAGGCTTGATTTACAAAAGAGCGGTTCTCAGGATCTCAGCTATAATTGTGTTAACAAATTTGTCTGCTATTTACAAAACCAGGAATGGTGTAGTCTGCAGTCTACAGCCCCACCCTATCCAAGGGAGAACTGGGTACAGTAAGAATTGCTGCTCGCTTGATTTCCCTTTGAGCTTGCTTGTTGCGAGTTCATAATTAGCTAATAAAGGTGTGGCATTCAATTTAGTAAGTGAGATGATGCTACATTACATTTCCACCCCTACTTTAAAATACACTTACTTATTTAAATCCTCAACTAAGCTTGTTGTGACATACTAGAGAATGCCTTCGGAGCTGCATAGATTCTGAAAGGTGAAACTTAATGTACCAGGGCAGAAATGTGTAAACATACACTGCCTTTTGTTAGCTGTTAATTGCCTTCTGTCAGTGTGCTTAGGCTAAATCTCTCCCCTCCTGTAGTGCGAGATTACATTTCGCTTGTGCCGATTTTAGTTCATTACAAATTGATGGAAGGTGAGAGATGGGTGAAGTTCTGTATATGATATAGTTGGTCCATATAATGCTGCAGCTTGTAACGTAATACAGACATAATGAACAGTGGCTGCTTTCACTTTAAAGCAGACAAGATCTGTACCTTTTTAGTGTTCTTCATCAGTTCTATATTTTCATATATCATGTACGCTCTTTTGAAATCTGTATTCTTAATTAGCTGTTAAAGTAATCAGCATGTATAACATAGAATTTGGCAGCAAATAGTCATGATTCATTAGTCATACTATTTTCTTGCATGTTTAGTTATGTTGGTTATAGCAGCTGTTGCATTTATTTGTAGTCTCATCATGATATTTTGACAGATGTTCACTCTATGCTGCATATTACTAAGAAAAATGTGCATGTCGTTGTGCAGTTTCAAATACAAATCTGTCCTCTTTTTGACCATCACACAAAGACCCTGGGGTAGTGGTCCTAAAAGAGATATCTGGGATCCAAATGTTACGGAAATACAGTATTCAAGTAAAGAGTTGCCAATTTGTTAGTGTTTAGGCCAAAATCATGATGGAAATACGTCATTCTCTAAATGGTTCTTCGTGGCTTACAAAAGAATGCATGTGACAAATACAGATATAGATGAGTTTCTTCGTGCCACAGTTATTGTTGATTATCAATCTCGGTGCAATCTTGGACACATTGCAAAGTCAATGGACTCCCTGCACTGTGTTTTTAAAACATTTAACCAAACCATTTTGTCTGCTGATGGTCAGTTGAGGCCTGCTGTCTTTTCCATTCCATCTATTAGACACACAATAGTAAATGTTTTCTTCCTAGCACTGCTTGCTAATTTAAAATAAAACCAAATCAAAAAGCCTGAAATGATTTATTGTACATTACTTAACTATGCCCTTAATGTACCACTTTAGTAGAAATAAATTACATCAGAATAGCCCGCCCCTGCTTTTTATACAAAATAAACTAACTCACAAAAATAGAAGCAGCTGATGGGGTTCTCCTGTTGAATGTATTGGTGAAATTCTAGCCTAAAATGCGGCATATGATAGTCTCCACGCACAGCGAGTTACAGGCACTGGGGATAAAGCAGTTACTGTCTTTCCTGAATGATGACTGTAAATGCTCTGATGTAAGCCCTGCTCTTGAAGCCTTTGTTTTTACTGATCCTGCAAAGTACAAAGGGAACTGCAGTGTTGATCAATGTGGGGCAGGTATTGTTTGGTAGCACTGGCTGTTGTGACTAGGGCGCATCTCGGAGATGAATGCTTGTCCAAAAATTTGTATAATTTACTTTCTCCGGTGTCTGTAAGTACCAGTAGAGACTATCAAAAAAGAAAATAATAATAAAAAATGGCCTTAAATTCAGTGTACTGTAGTGTTAATCTTTAGGTTTTTCTTTTATAGTTTGTTAAGAGTTTAGTGGCTACCTATTATAATAAGAGAGTGGCTTCTCGCTCACTCTTCGGTCTGGTATGTCATACAAAGAGTGCAAGAGAAACTACATTAATATCATTAGAGGTAGTAGCCACAGACCACTAAAAACTACTGTAGAGGACAGACAATTTTACTAATTAGAAAGGCATGGATCTCCACTAGCTGGTGAAATCAATGTGAAAAATAAAATACCCCTTCTCTGGTAAAATGCTTCAGTCGAGGCCGGAGCTGTGGAGATGCTATACATTACACCAGGAACATTAAAACTGTAATTCAATCCTTGTTTCTTTCATGGCATTCTCTGGAATGTGTTTTTTAAAGATCAATGTTAAAAATGTTCGATGTGTTAAAGTTCTGTGACATTGTCTGCAAAATGATATGTGTGTTTGCTACAAATAGATTCTGTTGGGGATAATAATAAATATGTTCTAGAATCACTTGTAATTAATTTGCCTGGTTGTTTTTGCATTGCCATGCTCCAGATGCTAAAGACAGGCGTTTCCTATTGTAGAATTTACCAGCTGTCTTGTGGCTGTTACCATGGTGATTTTACTTTTACTGCGCTGGTAGTAAGAGCTGCTCTTTGTATACAGCAATGTTCATCTCTGTAGATTTGGAACAGGCAGTCAGGAAAGGAGAACCAGGAAAACCAATACAACATGTGTTGAGTAATTGAATTCTAATAAACTATATTTGTTACGCTGAGTTAATAATCTTGCTTTATGAACAATCATGATTAATGTTGTTACCTTTCATGAATCCTGACATCTGATTGGTTGGGCTAATGAAAGCGTTCTCTTAAGAACCGTTATCCTGAATTTGTCAAGGACTTCTATCGCAAGATATGCCCCACAGTGTGATTGTGAAATGATTCATGTCACTGCCACCTGATTGTCTGAGGTATTGGAGGCTATATCTTGGGAACAACCGCATAAGCATGGGCAATAATGAGAAAGGAATCTACATGCTATAGAGGTAGGTCAGATTAAACTGCTTTTCAATGTTGTCACACATGGATAGTGGTGTTATATATTGGTGGATATGTTACATTCCTAACGTACCTTTAGGAGTTTACTGATGGTAACTGCTGACAGTTGAATAGTGAATCATATATGCAAGATGCCTTTTGATGTAGCACATGCACAGCAATACAAATCGTCATTGCTGTTAAAGCGTGGTTGCATAATAAGGTTGACGTTAATTGCAATCTAACGCGAACACCTTTGTCTTACTTCTGTCCTTTCCACCAAAGTGCATTACATCTAGGCTACTTCCAGTAATATTGATCCCCACTTGTGTACGATTTCACCAGGCAAAATGACAATTAATATAATGGGAATTGACATCAAGGTGAATATCTGTCTTTTCTTTGTAGTTTGGAGTTAGGAATAATTTACCAGCCCAGAGACACCTTGGGATACACAACTCCTTTTAAAGTTTCTAACTGTAAATGGCAACTAAGTCTATGATTGGACAGTTCAATACAACTCCTCTAATTATTATTATTATTATTATTATTATTATTGTTATTGGTCGTTATTAATAATAGTCTTTTTTTATACGCTTATCGTGTTAGTGGGGTTTCTCATGTTAATTTTTGCTCCAGTTTTGCGGATAATACTGTTCCGAAGTGTGATACAGGTTTTATATATGTCTTTATTACTGTCCAGTTGTTGCTGATGGTATTATGCAAGTGTCAGTGGGGTTTCTCATGTTAATTCCTTCTTCCAAGGTCTGCCTGTCACTCAGAACAGGAATTAAAGAACAAAGGCAGTGATTCGGACTCTGCCCGAGAAGCAGTGGCAAAGACCGAAATATGTTAAAAAAAAAAAAAAAAAAAAAGAAAAAAAAAAAAAAGTTATAACTTACTAGCGATGGTGCTGTATGCACGTTATCAACACACACAAAATACACACAAAGTGTAAGCTGTACAAATAGCTTGCAGAAAACCTGACTGTTTATTCAAGGTTAAATCTGATCAGATAGGTTTCTCCTTTTGTTTTGTTACTAAACTCATAAGCGTCGGTGCCTGATCCATTATCAACATAACTGTCACTCATCATTTTAATCAATTCACACCAACACTAACTGCAGCACTCTGAATTCAACTGGGTGTTTATCTAATAGGGGCAGTGAATTGATAACATTATATTTTGTCTTTTGTTTTTTTGTGGAAGATTTCAAAGATTTTTCATTCTCTGTTATTCATCTATTCAATTTAAATCCTGCTCTTTGCTGCATTGTTTAATACATCTTACACAGGAAAATTTAACCACAGTATTTCAAGATAATTATTTATAATGTTGTTGGACAGTTATGTTAGAATATAAGAAAGGTTACAAACGAGAGGAGGCCATTCGGCCCATCTTGCTCGTTAAGTTGTTAGTAGTTTACTGATCTCAGAATGTCATCAAGTAGCTTCTTGAAGGATCCCAGGGTATCTGCTTCAACAACATTACTGGGGAGTTGGTTCCAGACTCCCACAATTCTCTGTGTAAAAAAGTGCCACCTGTTTTCTGTTTTGAATGCCCCTTTATCTAATCTCCATTTGTGACCCCTAGTACTTTGTTTCTTTTTTAAGGTCCAAAAAGTCCTCTGTGTCGATATTGTCAATACCTTTTAGAATTTTGAATGCTTGAATCAGATCGCCGTGTAGTGTTCTTTGTTCAAGACTGAATAGGTTCAGTTATTTTAGCCTGTCTGCATACGACATGCCTTTTAAACCCAGAATAATTCTGGTTGCTCTTCTTTGCACTCTTTCTAGACCTTTTTGTAGTGAAGTGGCCAGACCTAAACACAATATTCTAGATGAGTTCTTACTAATGCATTGTAAAGTTTTAACGTTACTTCCCTTGATTTATATTCAACACTTTTCACTATATATCCAAGCATTTTGTTGATCTTTTTTATATCTTCCCCACATTGTCTAGATGAAGACATTTTTGAGTCAACATAAACTGTTTTTCATAGATTCCTTCTTCAATTGCAGTGTCTCCCATATGGTATTTGTAATGGACATTTTTATTGCCTGAGTGCAGTACCTTACACTTTTCTATATTACATTTAATTTGCTATGTTCTGAATGTTGTGTAGATCATTTTGAATGACCTTTGCAGCTGCAACAGTCTTTGCCACTCTTCTTATTTTTGTTTTGTCTTTAAGTTTAACAAGTTTGCTTACTATACCAGAGTCTAAGTCATTAGTGTAGATTAGGAAGAGCAGAGGACCTAATACTGATCCCTGTGGTACCCCACTGGTTACCTCGCTCCATTTTGAGGTTTCTCCTCTAATCAGTACTTTCTGTTTTCTACATGTTAACCACTCCCTAATCCATGTGCATGCATTTTCCTTGAATCCCTACTGCTTTCAGTTTGAGAAAAGAATCATTTATGCGGGACTTTGTCAAAAGCTTTGTGGAAATCTAAATAAATCATGCAGATTATGTGACACGATCTCCCTTTCCTAAAACCATGCTGACTGTCTCTCAGGATACTGTTACCATATAGTTAATTTTCCATTTTTGATCTTATTATAGTTTGCATAAGTTTAGATATAATAGAAGTCAGGTTTCTAGGTCTGTAGTTACCTGGTTCGTTTTTATCTCTCGTTAAATGATATGTAAAGCTAGTATAAACCCCTCCTAAATGTGTTGTATTTGTACGGTAGTTCTGTACTGTAAGATCAAACTCAATGTAACCAAACGTGTTAATTTAGGATAAACAATTTAGGGCATATGCAAAGATAGAGCAATAATAAACAAGTTTAAAAGTGCTCTCAAATAAAGTTTTGCACTTTCCTTTGAAGACAGTGCATAGTTTCCAAATGGTTTGGTTTTTCTTGTTGCAGGCACAGTGGGCTCTTCAGCATTTTGTAAGAAACAGGTCAGTAAATGAAGGTCAGGGCTGACTCACCCGTCCTCATTAGCACTGCTTAAACAGCTCACCACTGAAGCAATATAACCAGCTACTTGATGTTTTATGTGCTGGTTTGGACTACCTCTGCCTCAGTCAGTTTCTGCATAAAAGCTGTTCGCCTTCCTAAGTCTAAAAATGTAATTTGAAAAACGAATACCAGAAGTCTCAGGTGGGGGGCTTATCCTAACTTTTGAAATTGAGTTTGTAAGCTGCCTGCAGTGATAGGGGAACCATTTTATGACATGTCATTATTGTACAAAGACCACGCAGAAAGCTTTAGGTCTGCTTATACTTCAGTCGAGGCTGTATTCAACCTGGCTCCTTACAGTCTTCAGTGAGCTTCATCTCAACCTTATGGCAATGAGATGTATGATCTAGAAGCATGGATAGGTCTATTAACTCCTCCAGCGATTCTTACAAGTTTATTCATTTTTAGAATTGCAATTAAAATGGCAATTGGTATAGCTAAGTCACTTACTGTACCTGTGTATATGGTTTCTGGTCATTTGGTTGGGGTAATATACACTTGTGTCTTCAGAACTGCCTACCTGAGATTTTAATGAAACTTTGTATCAATGTCCCCAAGTTATTCTATGTACTGTACAGTACTGTATATGGAGATGCTTGTTAAGTATGCTTTGAAATTATGTTTTGAATGCAGCCTATAATATGAATGTGTGGTTTAATTTTTATTTTTTTTAATTAATTCCAGTTGAACATCTTGAGTGTATTTTCACCAAAGTAGTGTAGGTGGTGGGCCCTGCACCCTTATCATTCAATATCTGGGCCAAGTAGCATACAAACACAGATTAAACAAATGAAGCTCTTGCATTATGTAGACCTTCTATTGTTAATACCACAGACTACAGCTTTGATGTTTTGCTAGCTGTAATTGCCTTGAGACTGTTTGCTCCCATAACATACAAGTGACCTTGAGTTGCCATGGAAAGTGGTCTCTTAATGCATCTTCTGATGTTGCTATGGAGTTGCCAGGGATGTAGTCAGCTGGGGCAGTTTAGTCACATGAGTAGAGGTTTTATCTGCAGGATTTCATCCATATGAACAGGAAGATGAATGCACATCGTTCAGAGCTGAGTGTGCACACGAAAAGTTGTTCATATGTTAAGTTAATTTTATGACTAAATACATAAGTGTGCTTCTCATTATCCTTGTGGACTCTTGAGAAACATGGATAATGTGTTTTATACCTTGCAACTTAGGTCAGAGGATATTAAGTGCTCTATTTTGGCCAAAGTGCTACAGTATAGCTCTACATCACTCGGGATTGTAAGCTTGACCATTGCATTTGTTGGGGATCTTCTCCGGCAGTACAGTACAGGAAGGGTTTCATATTTAATCAGAATAATGAAAGATTGTGAGAACAGCCATAGCCCAAATTGTTTGCAGTTTTCAGTACAGCTGTATCCTAATTCTGCTGAGTAGTATTAAAAGTTCAGTACTATTTACAGTAGCTACAATGTATATGTTTTACTATGACTTCTTGCAGGGTGTTAGTGTTCCTGCTTAAACCGAAGGTTTGTGTGACCTGGGAGTGCCTTGAGAAGTCGGTAATGAGTAAATACATGCATCCATGCTCTTCCTTTCCATTTTTACAAGGACATATAGTGTGTAGTCTACCAACACTAGAATTGTAAAGCCTTCCCCAGCTTGTCCTCTCTGTAGCCATAGTGAAATCACTAACCTCAAAGGACCCTTTGAAATAGGGCGCTGTATTCCTGTCATTCTTTCTGTTAACCAGCCCAGTTTACAACGTTTACTTGGTAATTACAGTAGGAGACTGTTTGGGAATGCATGTCACAAAGGTGTGTTCTGTTACATGTACATTATTATATTTGTCAAATGCTTCTTCAGATATCACCGTACGACTTTACTTCCAGTTGTAATAAGTCTACCACTACAGTAATTGTCAAACTCCATGAACAGCTGTTTGGTGTGGTGGTGTTTTGAAATTATTTTAGAACTTTTTTTTTTTTTTTTTTATATTCCTGATAACATAACTTGGTGTCATTCATAACCTCCCACTGCTGCAGGCTACCACATATGGGAGTGAAATAAAGGCAAGTAGCTTTCAAGAGGGGAGAAAGTGTCATTAGATTTCCATGTGCAAACATATTCGCATCTTTGAAATACGTTGCTGCTGGCCGAAGTAGAGCAAAAGGTACGTTTTACTCTGTGGAATAAGTGAACCCCAACTTGCCTACATTAACACAAACCTGGCACCTTTTGTTGGAAGGAAAAGAAGACATCTTAAAATATTTACCCCTTACCTGAGCAGAAACTTGATGAATTCTTATCACACCAACGAGTGGTTGAATCTGTTTCTCAGAGCGAATGGCTATCTTGTAAATGAATTGAACTAGTAACTAATTGTGCTTTCAAGATCTCTGGAGAGACTCATATTTCTACAACTGTGCACAAAGGATTAGTTAAACAGGGATGTAAATCTTTACAATCTAGCATACTTACTGTAGAAAATAACAATTCCCTTTGCAGAATGCAAGACTGCAGTAATTATGTGGTAATGACTATTTTCAGTTGATGAACGTTGTGTGTGTTTCTTCAGGACCTTTGTTTTGATAGCAGTTACATCTATTTAATTTTAAAACTTTCTTTTTCTAAAATTACTGATATTTAGTTTGTCTTCCACCAAAAGCTGCATTTGCCGGCTGCTTCGTTGAGTGCCGATTCAGTAGATCACATTCATAGTTTTATTCATATCTTTTCACTAACTACACACCCAGTTCATATTAGTATTCTCAAGTTCTTGAGGTTATCAGTTTAGGTCATGGTAACCTCCTTGTTGGATGAGGTCTGGCCTGTGATTTGGTTGGGTTAATATATCTTCTAGGAAGCTTGCATCAACGCAATGAAACATCACACCTATTTATGTTACAAGAAGTCAGTATTCCACGTACTATAGAAGTGGGTCACAGACTGTGACCTACTAATTCAGCATACTTGTACAGACACCTTATTTGCTGAGATTTGGAAGGCTATATGTTTTTTTATTCTTTCATAGGATAGAAATAATCAATATCTTACCCACATGGGCAACCTGTAGATGGCAGCAAAGGTTAAATGCACCAAAAACTGAACTCCAGTAAAATTGTATTTCCATAGGCTTCAATTCTTATTTTACATTCTAGCGAGCTGACCTGACTTGGGGGGGGGGGGAGGGGGGGTGTTTATTGAAGAGACATATTGAAAGATCTATTGAAGAAGGTCAATAATGTAGAATGTAATGTATTTTGTAATTTTTGATTCTCCAAAGCCAGATTCCTCAAATAACTTCAGACAACCGTACCAGCAATACAGTACCCTTATGGTATTAGATAACATAAAAACAAATCTGTGCTTTATTAGTGGCGTATCTTTATTGGGTGCAAACGGACAGGTTTTGTGAAACCCCTATGGTACAGATAACCCAGTAAGCTGTTGACTGTGCTGTCTTTGGTGTGGAGCTTCTTTACAATGCTTAGGGTAAATGATACACTGACTGCACTTAACATGCTACAGTCAATCATTCAAAAGCTGAAAATTGTGCTTTCAGTTGGTTTTAAGAATGTGGTTGGACTCTCAGTACTTGATAGAAAATGTGAAATTAAGAAGTGCATCATTTTCATATCCCAGGCCCTTCATAGTAGTATGGTACCATGGGCACTTAAACACATTGCAAAAGATATCAAGTATATGAATGATGGGAACTGGAGCATATGACAATGTAAGATTGAGTATATGTTTTATGTGTGGTTATCCATCACTTCTAACATAGTTGGTGGAAATAGTTAAAAGGGGATGGTATTTAGACAGTTACCTTATGAAGCGGCACGCCAAGGCTGCCTCTCAGTGCATTACTGTTTGCTCTGACTTATTAAAAAAACCTTTTGCTTATCTCAGCGGATTATTTACCATGAGTTCCTGGGGACGTTTAGTTAAGAGTTCGCAAGGTAAAACTGTGCTGGGATAATATTAATACTCCAATGTGCTGTCTGTGATAGCAATCCTTGTAGTTAGCCTCTTAATAAAAATGAATTACCTTGAGTTGATGGCAAGTGCATTCTCCTGTTGCAGTAATGGGTTTTGTAGCTTAAGACAGTTTTAAGAGAGAGTATTGATAAGAAGATGATTTCTCATGTCCAGGTGGTGGTGGTGTTGTTATATATGGTGTGGCTGGTTGTTTGGTGTACGCACACATTACACTTTTTGACGTGTACAAACTGTGGATGTTGGTCATAGTGAAGAACTGTACTTCACTATTGGTATCTTTATCTTTGTATTTTCAACTGTGATGGAGCATATGTATGTTACTTGCTTACTTCTGAACACCAATAAATCATTTAGAAACAGAAACAGTTCTAGAGAACAGCAGGTTTGGACATGTTTAGTTGCTTCAAAAGATGTTCAAAATGAAATCGAGTACAGCCATCATTGCAGAGATCTGTCCATGGAATATAGCCCTTAATATTCCTTTTCATACCAAATTGCGGTATTGACTTTTTAATTTAATTTTTCAAAACAGTCAATGCTTTCCATAGGCTAACACGTTTAATACAGATTCCTTGGTGGCTGTATAATTAACTTGAACACTGTTCAGGTTTTTTTATTGATCGCGTGACTGATTGGTCTGTTTAAATGAACCAGGGGAGCACAGGATAAATCATTCTGTAAATCTTTTTTTTTTTTTTTTTTTTTAAATACTTTTTGACACTTCATATTATTATTGTGAGTAGGCAAAATGCTTGTTTCCTGTCTAACAGTTTTGGACAGCCTTTTCACCTGTGTTCAGTGTTTGGAATATTGTATCAGCCCTGGGTGTTGTGCAGCCTGTGATTACATTACCGCACAGTCACAGATGAGCTGTGGCAGCACCATGGCGATTAGAGAGGTCCCTGTCCATTCCTATCTGTCTCTCAGCCTCACAGACCAGCTGACTAGGAGCAGAGAGATAGAGGCAATCTCTGACCGCAGCTTTCTCTAGTATAACACTATTTCTTATTTATTACTTTTGGAGGAGAAAGCACAGCTATGAAATGAATCTGATGAAGCGGGGGGGGGGGCTGGGGCTGGTCACTGAATATGGCTCTTGACCCAGTAACCAGGGGAGTTGGGAAGTGTTTCAGTCAAATTAAGATATTGCGCAAAATGCTGCTTGCATTTCCATCAATCTAATTAAATGAAGATGTAATATTTAGTTTGAAAAATATTTAGATTGAGAGATATTAGAAGCATAAAATGTATAATAATAATAATAATAATAATAATAATAATAATAATAATAATAATAATAATACAAAAGTCTGTTAAATAAAAACAATGAAAGATATCCATGGTTGTTTTTTTTTTTTTTAAGTTTGACTTTAAATGTTTATTTAATATTTGACAATGAATGAAATTGCTACAACTGAATAACTTTTTATTAGTTAATTATTTATTTTATAGGATGCGTAAAAACCCACCCCTCCACCTTTTGAATCTTTGTTATGAAATCCCAGTTGTCTAATTAAATGGCTATCGATGGAATTTGTAGCTTGGTCCGGACTCCTGGTAGATGTTTACTTTCTGAAGGAGTAGTAGGTCTATATCTATATTAACCCTACTGTACATTTATTAAAGGACTATCGTTTTTCACATGTAACCAAGAAGTGAGTGTGTATACATATTTGTAAGCCGATAAATAATTTAAAATCACTTAATGATGAAATCTTTTAAATTCATTTTTCTTCTTGATTCTTTTGAAGTAAAGGGTGATGTTTTTAAAGGCAATGTCGGCATCGGTCAGAAATTAAGATTAATGCAATGCAAATATCAAGCTGTGCTTCACGGCTCTCAGGAGAACCAACGTCTATGAAGCTCTGATTCAACACGATTCTTCATATTGTATTGGAGGGATACAGTGTCTGACCACTCCTCAGTGATTACCAACAGTCGTTCTTTTAAACTGAGGTGTGGAGAATGTCTGGTCACTTTTAAACATGTTCCTTGTGATTTGTGCAGTCTAGGATACAAAGCACCTAACCGGCTTGAGACAAAGATTTACACACAAGTGTGTACCACATGTTGCAGGTGTTTCTACATGTATTTATTTTTTGAGTCCAACCTGTTGGTATAAGGTTGTCCTGTTTTGTATTGTTAGGCAGATTCCATTTTTTGTGCTTTGCCGTAGTTTGTTGTTAGTTAGTGTAAAAAAAATACAAATAAATAAAACGGGAAAATAAACATCAAACATGAATCTTTGCTGCCCACAGTGGAATCAGTGCAGTGCATTGATTATTCATGCATGGAAAATGACTATGTGCTGTGCCTATTGGAGCTCATTAATGAGCGAGAGAGAGCGAGCGAGAGAGAGCGAGCGAGCGAGAGAGAGAGAGAGAGAGAGAGAGAGAGAGCTTTAACCAGAGCTAGAGCAGGAGGATAGAATTGGATTCAGTTCTTTTTCCTACCGGTGCAGCTACAGAAACAGTTCACATCTAGGATCACAAACTACAATTTTGTCCTCTTTTGCCTAGCACTTTTTGGGCACTTCTCTGTGGCTTTTTGTCATTGTATCTCACAATGACTACTTACTATCCCAACCATGAATACTGTTGTGGTGCTCCAGAAGGTTGCGATGGGATGGGGAGTGTGGTCCATTTTTCCAGTAAACCTAGGATGCATCCAAGGCTACAATATCCACAGCCACAGTCCCAACCATTACCGCAGCAGCAACAACAGCAAAACCATCATCAGCCTCTGAGCACACACAGGTACTACAGCTGCTCCACCTTGCCTGTGTCCTCTTCCAAAAACCGAGGGAAGTTCATAAACCTGCGGGACAGTGTTAAAAAGAGCCCCACGAAAAGTACTGCCAAAGTTAAAGCAACTAGCAGCTGGTTCTCGGACAGTTCGTGGTCCACCCTTTCTTTTGATAAGGTACGTTTCTGTTTGCAGAACTCGCCCAGGACCCAAGAATGAACCTTAGCACTTGGTACGCCCATATGCGTGCTGAAAATCATTATTGTACTGTAATACTGTTGCTGACCAGCGAAAACAAAAATAATGAGAATTGTAAATAAATCAAAGTTATGTAAGAAAAAACATGCATGGGATTGGGGTCTGGACAGTGAAGTAGGGATGTATTAAAAAGCAAGGTAGGACAGCTACTGCAGAGTACTTCTGCTTGGTGGCAGAAAGCTGTGGATGTAGCGTGAATAGCCTGTGTTTGAGAGTGAGCTGACTGACCGGTATTAGAACTAAGCAAGTAATTTCTTCTGATTAGGTAGCTTATGAAATGATCATGTGCATGTAAGGTCATTTCTGAGGAAATATGTATTCTTAGCTGTAACTTTGTTTCAGGCTTGTATAATAAGGGCAGTAGTGATTGCAGAATTCCTGTGGAGCAGCAGTGACCGATAACTTGTGTCAGTCTTGTTTAGTGTGATACATATCATGGACTAGAAAAGCTATTGCTTGATTCTATTCAACATAATTGTACTCCTCTGTGTGTGTGTGTGTGTGTGTATGTGTGTTTAATGCTGTCATCTAAACATTAATACTTAAAGGCTTAAGCTGAGGACATGAAGGCCTGTAATCAATGCCATTGATTTGCTGCTCATTTTAGGGTTGTAATTCTCTGGTTCTTTCCACGCTTTCACAGCCGTCATTTGAGAGTCTGGTTTAGACGCGTTTAACCCTAAACAAGAACACTGTGATGTTTGTCTGAAGGAGTATAATCCCATTTTTAAATCTTGCCTTGGCTTTTACTCCTAGATGTGGTGTTTTGTGTAAATTTAATAATGAATGCTGGCAAAAACATATCTCTTTGTTCTTTTAGATTTTCTTGCTTTTAAACTAAAATGATTATCATAATCAACCCTTGAGCAAATTTACATTCCCTGGGGGTGTGGGGGGTGGTGACCATCTGCTCCCCTTTTCCTCTGTCATTTGTTTGCTCATAGGTTGTGGCTTTTTAAAAATACAATGGTTCCAAGATGTTCTTAGATCTTCGGCACGGGAGTAGCATGCAGTCCTTGTCTGTTCTTCAAGGTTCTCAAGTATTAGACTCTGCATTTCTGCAGTGGAAGATAAACCCTAGTTTCTGAATTGAGAAGCTCTGCACGCTTGTGATCTGAAAATCAGATGTTTACCTTGCAGCAATGCCACTGGCAGTCTGTACAGAGTAAACCAGCAGATGCTTTCATAAACTGATGGGGAGAAAAGAAAGAATACATGATTAGATTCCTATTCAGTTGGTTAATAGAGCCCTTGATAGAGGAAGAGTGTGTTCATTTCTGTAATGTTTTTGGTTTACCTAATCCACAGATCGTTTACCTGTTTTCTAAACTCATCTGTGAAACAGATTTGGGCGCTATCAGGAAATGAGTTCCTGAAGATGCTTTTTATAGGTTTATTGTTGATGCTATTAGTGTATTATTATTGTTGAGCTTGCTTTATTATATCCTCCAGTCAGCTACAGTAGCATCAAAACCATTGACCATACAGTTAGAGTACATTTCAGTATCCAGAGTTCTGTCCTATATTCCAGTTTGATTGTTTAAATACCCAGTAAAGCTGTTTGTCCCTAACTAACAACATTTTAAAAAATGTAAAAAAAAAAAAAAAAAAGAAAAAAAAATCTATACAATTTAAACATGGCGTCAAAATAAACCAAAAAAATTGTTATTAAAGTTTTATATGGCATACCTGGAACAGTGTTGAAGAATGCATGCTAATTAAACTAGTGTCAGTTGAATATCTATTTAGCCCACTCTGCACCTAGTCGATTCGATATTTGTAAGCAGTTATTACTCAAATCAAAACTGATTGAACTATTCACCTTGGGGAAAATTGCAGAAAATGTCCCCTGCAATTGGTTGCTTGAGACAGGTGCTTGAATGTTGGCTGGTGTTGCATGGATGGAAGACCTTTTATTCCAAACCACATATACTATATAATACTACATGTTGACTGGTGAGCCACTGGTCCAAATGTGAGAACACTCACTTTGTCACAGATTCAACAATAGGTCATCATGACATACTTGTTTGATGCATCTTCCTTTGGTGTGAAGGGTAGAAGTCTGACAGAAAGGATGCCATAATCCTACTTTAGTGTAATTAACTGCTGTGACAAGTAGTGTATGACTGATTTTAGCTCTAATAATACCCAAACACCAAGCATTCATGCAAGTCCTTTTTTATTCCAGTTAAATCCATAAAGTCAATTTTGGAACATGCACACAGACACACCAATTATAGACATGTATGCCTTTTCTGTGCTTTTCCCTGCAATTTGCATGAACACCTCAATGTTGCTGCTGTTGATTTCTTTATTTTCTGTTGCTGTTCTTGTCTTTTTTGGTGTATTTGTATGTCCTGAACTCTGACCGGTGCTATTATTTAGCAGACAGATGCTGCTCCTCCCTCTGTTCCTATAATCCCTGTGATCCCTATCCTGCCAGTCCCAGCAGAGAACACTGCCATCTCATCTCCCACATCGCAGGTTTTTTTTCATTTATTTTTCCTTTTCATTTACGTTTGTAGCCGACTGTTGCACAGTTAGACAGTACTGTAAAATATTGATAGATAGATAGATTTAAAACAGCACACAGAAAGCTTATTTTTATTAATCAAGGGACTTCCAGGAACTCTCTGAATTTAGTTCAAGACTCCAAGCATTCATGCGTCAGCATTGCATTTTCTGCAGTATGGTGTGCCATGTATGTATAAACGTTTCAGTTCTTGTAAATGTGGATTTTTTGTATACTTTGTTTTTGTGCATTTTTTGTTTGCACCAGGAAGCTTGGTGACTGTTCTGTAGCATGTTCTCAGCTCATTCAGATACATCTTGTTTTTACATTTTTCATCGGAGGGTCTCCCTGGCCTGCTTGTGTTACTGCAATATTATCTATGCATCATTGCAAAGTTATAATGGGACTGTTTATTTCTCTCCTTTTCAAGGCAAATCCGCCACCGGTTGTGGTGAACACAGATAGTCTGGATACTTCTCCTTATGTAAGTATAGATTGTAACTTCATATATGTCTTAACTAATCACAAACATATTCCAAGCTTTTTGCATTTTGTGGTTAATGTCGTGTGATTTGTTCTTTCTTTTATTGGTGATTTCTGAAAGCATGCTAAATGCAGCTCGATTCAGTTAAGACTAAAACATAAAATACTATTTGATTGCATGATTGTAACCCTTAATTTTTTTTCTCCTGATGTAAAAAAAAAAAAAAAAAAAAAAAAAAATCTACTGCAATACGTGCAATTTAATAATAATAATAATTTATTGTTTTTGTTTTGTTTTGCCAGTGGTGCCATGTGTTGAGTCAGAGTAATTGGTTTGTCTGTACGATCATATAATGAAAACCTGTGACCAATATGAATTATACTATGCTAGACATGGAGAAAAAACATTATGCTTTAGATATTTCTTATAAACTAACAAAAAAAAGCAAACTAGAAAATAAAAAGATCAGTTTATTACGTCTGAAACAACTATGACACCTTTTGGATTACAATTACTTTTGTAGCAACAGTAGTAAATCTTTTGGATGATTTAAAGGGTAGTAAAAAAAAATGGTTTGATATAAGCAGTTTGTACAATCTTCGTTCGGATCATGGTAACATGTTTCTGAACCCAATAACCCAACTCATTAAAGTGATTTACAGGAAAAACCAATAGTTGGCACTGTACTTGGTTCTGAATGCACATTGCCTTCCAAAATAAACCATAATTCACTCAGAGATTCATAACACACAGCACTTTCCAAGATGCGTATGTTCATGCATACTATTCATGGAGTCTTCATGATCTGCTTTAATGTGCAATTTGTCGCTGCCAAATGTGATCCATAAAATAATTAAAAGTGTAATATAGATTAAAGCCCGCAGTTAATTGCTAAGTGTCATTGATGTTTGATGGACTTGTAACCCAAGCAGGGAGCAGCAGATGCAGGGTGTTTGCGCTGCACTTGCAATCTTTTTAACATTGTTTTCTTTGGCTCTTGTCAAACTCGGAATTGACTTAGCGTGGCATTACATTAGGTCTTTATCAGTTACAGCCAATAAATATTAGTTAGAGTATAGATCTCTTCAAAGAATATCCAGGTCATTCGTGCACACTTAAGACAAATGGAATTGCCATATAAAAAGGACTATCTGTCAGGACCTCTAAGTGTTAAGATTCCTGTGTTTGTGCAGTTAGTGCCACATGATGAAATGTAGTGCTGCTGTTTTTCAGAAAGTTTTGTAAGTAAATGGAAGGATGAATAGGTGCTTGTTAAACACCGTTTACAGCATTTGGTTTTTGAATAGTCAGAACATTTTGAAAGTAGTGAGATGAAGCCTGTGCATTTACAGAACAAATTGCTTATTTATTTAGGGAAATATCAATGCATTTTCACTCAGATGTTCCAAAACGTATTTTATTTGAAGTTACAAATGTTTGTTTTTCTTAAATTTGTTCATTAAAGTATGTGCATTTGTATATTGTACAGTAGTACTGTACAGTGGGGAAGATTTATATAAGAAATGGTGGTAATTGCTTTTAGGTACAAAATAAACAACCAAATTTGTTGTACAAATTCCCAGTATTAACATCCAGTATTTAATCAGTGGTGAGTTCCTGCTTAAGTAGGCCAAGTTCATCTTACTGTTACCCAATAATGTAAACTAAACATCTTCCAATCTTACCATATGAAACAAGGCTAGATTTACACTTTAACATAGAGTACCATTCACTATTTAAAGTTAGCTGAGGTCTTTTCCGGAATAGTCTGAGTGGTTGCCTTTTTTTTAAACTAAAAGTGTTTTTTATATTAAATAAAAATAAAATGTATTCTTGACTGCTTCAGGTTCTGTGGGGGTGATATGGTTTCCGATAACTTAAGTCAGTGGTTTAATAATTCATATCAGTGTTTCGCTAGTTATGCTGAAAATACCCTTTCGATTTTGTCAAAATATCCCTGTTTTTGACATTACTAAATACAAATGTCATTTTTTATCATTACAGGAAACACCCAGTGTTTTTCTGTGTATCTATGCCACTTGCCATATGACTTTTTTTTTTTTTTTTTTTTTTTTTTAGCCTTTAATTAAAAAGTTGGTTGGGGTAGCTGCTGATTCTGGATTGAAACTGTAACATGGAAACATTAACTGCTGCCAGCATAATTTGTCTTTGTCTAGGGGATTAATCTGTCGATATAAAACAAAAGGGATGCAAAACCTGTCCATTGATGTTCAGTGTGATCTCATTTTTTTTTTTTTTAATCTATTGTGCCCCACCTTGCATTAGTCAATTGAATATTTGTGCTGTGTCCTGTGACACCCTCCTTACTCTGCAATTGTCGGAAAAGCAAGATTAATCACACATATAAAGTTTGTGTTCTTGTATTGCATTAAAAAATAAACACCTTGCACTTCTGTGCTACCCTTCAAACAACTGACTAGTAGCCTTGACATTTGGTACAGTATTCAGTAAAGTTTAAAAGTGCATCATCACTTAAAATTAGATCTGACAAACTTTGATAGAGGGCCGATGCTCAGCTGACAGGTGCTTCAGTATCCAAGACTGCACAAATGACTGATATTTCACAAGGAACTGGCTCATGCAGGAAGTGATGACTACAGTCTTTTAAAGGCAGTATTTTGTCTGAGGGGAGTCAAATTTGGGCCCTATGGGTCATTCTACAGCCATATCTTTCCTTCACATTTTCACTCCCTGACTTCCCCAAAGGAACTGGAAGCTGTAGTCGAGGAGGACTGGTCACAGAGATTTATTTTTGCCAACTCTTATGAGTGAGTATATCAAGCCAATTCTAAATTAAAAACTTAATTGGCAGCTCTTTCTCTATCCTAATTGATACTCAAATTTTAGATTTGAAATCCTGTGAACCAAATGTAATGAGATGTTAACTATGAACAGGGAGAGCTACAGGCTACAATAACATCCATGTGTTTGCCAACTCTTCAGATTTTTAATATGGGTCGTCTCATTATGTGTTCCCAGCTTATTTTAACTTGCCCCAAAGATATTGTGTATACCACCGGTGCTAGTTAACTTTCACCAACATATTGCAAACTCGCAAAGTAATGTACCAGCTGGACCTTTTCCAGAATCTCTGAATCGTGTCCTCTTTCTGTGATGACATTCCATCATATAAACATCTGGCTGGGAAATGAAGAATTGCTCAATTGGAAAATGGTGTAATCCATCACCATACTGTTAAAATTTTAATTATTTGTTCATTAGCATTAGAATCACATTTACTCAGTATGTCTGATGCCAAAATAAAAAGACAAAGCAATTGCTTATGTCGGTCACCCCCTTCTGCAATATACAGTGCTGAGAAAAAGTTTGTGAACCCCTTAGGATTTTCACGTATCTCAAACCTAAAATGTTATTAGATCTTAATCTAAGTCCTAATAATTGATAAAGATAACCTGATTTTAAACAAATGACACAAAACATGATACTTTTTCAACATTTATTTATCCACAAATGATTCAAATGACACAAATGATGATTCAAAACATTCACTATCCATGTGTGAAAAAGTATGTGAACCTTTAAATTCAGTAACTGGTGGCACCCCCTTGAGCAGCAATGACTTAAACTAAGCATTTCCTGTAACTGTTGGTCACACTGGTTTTGAGGAATTTTAGTCCGTTCCTCCTTACAGAACTGCTTCAACTCAGTGACGTTTGAGGGCTTCCTTGCATGGACAGCTCGCTTTAGGTCCTGCCACAAAATTTCAATGGGATTTAGGTCCGGACTTTGACTAGGCCATTCTAAAATGTGGAATTTCTTCTTCTGCAGCCACTCTTTTGTAGATCTGCTTGTATGTTTAGGATCATTGTCTTGCTGCATGACCCACTTTCGGTTCAGCTTCAGCTCACGGACGGATAGTCTGACATTCTCAGCTAGAATCTTTTGATACAATGCAGAATGATGCATTGTGTCAATGATGGCAAGCCGTCCAGGTCCTGAGGCAGCAAAGCAGCCCCGAACCATCACACTCCCATAAATACTCACGTTAGTCATAAACACTTCCGGTTTGTTCTTGGAGAGATTTTTGTAGGACAACTGCTCCTGGGTAGAGTGACTGTGGTCTTTAACTTTCTCCATTTGTAGACTATCTGTCCTCAGATTTCTTTTGATCTGATTCTTTTGTGCTGATGTCATGTTCACACCTTTATGCAGATACTGTTTCCGTTGACACAGCCATTGCCCAAACGTTCACAAAGTACCAGCTAACTTAGGAAAACGTGTCTTCGATTTGCACAGATTCTGCTTCATCATACATGCCGGGGCCATTAAACTTAATGAAACTAGTAAACAGAACTGCTACGCATCATATTCTACATGTAAAGTGTGTATCCCCCCCCCCCCCCCCCCCCCCCTCAGGTTTCAATTATAAAAACAATTATAATGAATTACAGATTTAAAAAAAAATCTGCATGTCCTACAATATACACTGTCACTTGCCTCATCTCTGCCTCAGATTGTATCTGCTAGCAAGACTGCTATCTCCTTGTACACTGATACATCTAGTAGTTATCACTAAATGTACCCATTTACACCCCTTTTTTACTTATGTGAAAGTGAACAAGTGGTCTGTGTGGTCGCACTCCCAAGCGCTACACAGTTTGAAGGGAGGGCATTTATACACATTATGATAGTGATTCTTTAGTGCTTGTATGTGTGTTATGTACAGTAGATATCTTTCTATTAGGCACCCAACAGCCAGCAGGTCAATATGACTTTCAATCACTACTGACCTTGCCTGGAATTGAACTGTTGTCCTACAGGGGGAAAGGCTACATATCCAAGCCAATTTCTGTTTGCCGAGGCACTGAGCCGAATTATTAAAGGTCCTACTGTGATTTTCCTTTCATTACCTCTCGGTTTTATGTTTTTGGGGAGGTCGGGGCACAGTTTCAATGGATTTTAAGCTGCTGAGCCTGGCTGATGGCTGACTGTAGAGGCCAAAGGAACAGTTACTCCAGCCTCCCTTTGTGGTTGTCACCCTTAGCAGGGTCATCCTAAATACCTGAAATGCCTCACTGGCATCGGGTGCAGCTTACACATTGCTGATGTGATTCGAGAGTCGCCTGTTCCCAGTGCCTAAAATGCCAGGTGCACTATGTAGAGATAAAATGTTGGGTTTTATTTATTTTCTGAATGTGTACCATAGTATCACTTCCATGAGCAACGCTGCACACACCATTAGGACAGCTCTGCATTTTTATTTAATTTTTTTTTTTTTTAATCCAAGTTGCCTCCCGCCTCTTTCTGCATAATAAGCTTTGATAAAGACTTTTTTTCCCTCCTTTCATAATCTCTTGCATCGTGATCAATGTAGTGAGTAGTCTTATAGTTCTACATCCCAGAGAAAATGTGTTATCTAGGAATACATACTTTAACCCTGTCATCAGCACAGCTGTCATTTCACTTTCTTTGCAGCCTCATATGAGGACATGTGCATGAATGGGATTATAGCCTATGTAAGAAAGTGAACCAACCACTTTATCTAAATATATTTCCATATCCAAATTCTAGTGGAGATGAAGCTGTAAGGATGTACACCAGTATCTTTACATCGTTCACACGTACTGTGGTCTTCTCTGTCCAGCTTCATTTTATTACATATTAAAAGCCCATGTGTACTGCTTAATGACGAACCATGAAATCGATGTGCTGTCCTTTGAGAGATGGAGATGTGCACTTCCAGGGTCAGGGAAGAGTTCCAGCAGGGAAACCTTCACGGTGATTTACTTCTAATGGAACACTACTGCTCTGGAGTAGAACCAGGTTGAAAATGAATGACCTCATCATGACCGTTATGCTGCTGTTATCTGAGTGGTAAACGATTAACACTGACATCCATTAAAAAGAGTTACTGTTATTGAAGTTCTAAGCAGGCTGAAGACGGTAGGAATGTGACATACTTGGTGCGTTTACACTGGCCGTTTTTAGGACGGCTTAGGTCCATCTCGGGTCTTTTTTCTGCTGTGTAAACGCACACGGCCTACCTTCAGCTGTCCTAAAAATGGCCAACTAAAGACGTGGCTCAGCGCCAATTTAGGTCTGTTCGTGAGGCAGTGTAAACTTACCCGACTTCAGGGCAGCTCAAGCAAGACATGAGTGCCGCTCAGCTCCTCCCCCACGGAATCTAAACAGGAAGAAGCTGCA
Source organism: Polyodon spathula (assembly GCF_017654505.1). NCBI lineage: Eukaryota > Metazoa > Chordata > Actinopteri > Acipenseriformes > Polyodontidae > Polyodon > Polyodon spathula. Next base: position 38,587,114 of record NC_054544.1, read on the forward strand.
GTGCCATTGCAGCGTTACAAAAAGAGAACGACGACTTGATACACAAGCGTCCTGGATATTTGAATTTATTAACTGTTTATATTGGGGAGTATTTGTAAATATCTACGTTTTATTATTAAGTTGTCGTAAAAAGTGTACATACCCCCAAATATCCATACACTCGGCTGTGTAAATTTTTGACGAGAACTTTTTTGCTTTGTTAAACAGGTGCAGATGCCGGTGGACGCCAAAGAAACAAAAGTGTAATATTTGTGCATATTGGCGAATTATTTTTAAAAAATAAAATAAAAAAAATTAAGCTATCAAAAATAATTTTATACAGAAACTGTCCTAGATTTTTCAGTTATTTTATTGTAAAGCACTTAGTTATTAGTTTCAAACACGCTTTAACACACCGTCTTATTTGTTGTTTGTTTTTGTTATTTAAATAAATGTTTTGATTGTACCAATGATTAGCTTAAAAACACTGTTTAAAATTCGATGAGTAACAATACATACATATATATATATATATATATATATATATATATATATATATATATATATATATATATATATATATATATATAATTATACTCTAACTATTTGTATTTAAGATGAGTCACCGCAATATGAACACAGCACTGTATTGTTTGTTTGTAAAACCACTCTGCCTCTTCCGCCTTTGTGGTTTGGGGAGGGGAAAACTCGTCATCCCTTCAGTGGTCGTTATGACATCACCAAGCACGTGTTGTAATTTAGATGGTATGCGCATTCGGACCTAAATCGACTCGGGGCACAACCGCAGTGTAAACGCTACGTGAAAAATGATAAGAATCTCCGCGATCAGTTGAACCTGAGTTGGCTTAGGTCCGAGGTGGCTGTGTAAGCACAGCAACTCATGCCATCCGTCCATCAGTCATTTCTACATAATAATAATAATAATAAAGATTATTTGATGTTAATTTAGAACATTAGCTCTTAGCTTTCTAGGTACAGAACAGAAGGCAGGCTGTGTTGAGATTCCAGTTTGTTGACATTCCCCAAAGATAGTGTTTCAGTTGAAACATGTTTGCCAAAGTGACAGTAATGGGTTTAAAAATGCCAAATGAAATACAGGAGATTGGATTCACATTGCTTTTTATCATGCTGATAAGATTTTACAGGACATACAATAAGGCCTCTTCATCAGTACAGGGTTTTAATGTGAGGAGTTATGATTTCTGTTTCATTGTTTATCAAGGGAATCTTGCACCATTGCCAAGTGGCATTCTGACTTTATAACCACCCTTTTTAATACAGTGAAACCAAAAGTGACTGAACATTTGTGAGTCTTTTTAGATGACAGCATATTGAAGGCGTCTCAGCTGAAGAAAAAATTCCTTGCTGATAAGAGCAGATCGCCTTAGAGATGTTTCACTATCATTTTTTTAGAACATAAATTGGGCACCAAACATTTACAGCACAGAGATAATATACCATAGTGATTGTTTTATAGTCAGTTATATTCATATTTGAAACATATTTACTTATGGTTTACAATACATTTAGGGTCCATGATCTAATTTAATTGAATTGTATGTTGGTAATTAAGCTATGTATCCACTAAGCCTGTGATCCATAGTATCTGTAGGAAGCATGCATGACCATTGTTGACACACTAAGCATACTTTGCAATACAACCCAGGGCACCTGTGCAAAACTGCTGTTTCCATTCCTCTAGTCTTTTTTGCTTCTTTTAATAAGCAAAACAGTAATGCATGTACTTGTTTAGTAGTTTTATAAAGATTGGGTTGAAAGCATGTTTTGTTCATTTGTGATGCGTTTACCCGTTAACACTGTGCTCGGTACAAATCAAATAACAAACCGCAAGGATTTAATTCTCTTTATAGATGGAAGCCACAATTAAACAGTGATGCAGAGATACAGAATAGTTATTTTTAAAGAAAAGTCAGATATTGAAGAAAAAAGTAATTGCCGGTTTATCACAACTGCTTAATGGACTATTTCATACCAGCAAGCCATCGATCTGCTTAAGCAGAAACTGCCTGTTGTATCGAATTGTGTGTCAGTTTTATGATGTGGACAAAGTTAAGACCTTGAAAGTCATTTCACTTTGTCATCTTCGCCTGGTGAATAAGCCTGCATTGTTTGACTCTAGTCTGTGGTTTACATCTGTTCAGAAAGAACACAGTCCCTGAGGGTCTCGCCTGCTCTGACATATTCAGATAGTGTGCAGGATGATTCTTCTAGTTAGGTGACATGTCGGGGGTCTTGGCTGTGCAGCTGTTGATCTACTCTGAGGATTACACAGGGAGCGTTTCATTAACTGCAGGGAGGCACAATCTTCAGGGAGTGATTCTCCTCACCCTGCTGCAACCCAACCTAATTGAACAGGTGCCCAGTGAGCTTAGGTGGACTCCTTAAGTTCTCCTGAGCTGCTGTAGGTAATTTCTGTAAGGATGATAATTAAAAAAAAAAAAAAAAGAGCTGACAATAGTCATGGTTTTTAAGCAAACAATTGTATATTATCATTAAAAAAAATCACATTTGCTTTTGAACTACCTTAAATACACAAACAACATACTGGAAGTATCATCAGTCTATTGCAAAGCTTTATTTGTGATAATTTTACTTCCTGTGGCACCTTCCAAGGGAAGGCTTTTATCAAGAGAATATCTGACTAGAAGCTCAATTCTAAATGCTAATATTGGAAGAGTAATTAGAGATGAAGGCTCGTTTCTTAGTTCAACAATTAATAGATCATTTTTTTCTTCAGTTATTTCCTTGCCTGCTTTACAATGCAAATAACTTGACATTTTATCTAGGTTAGTATCACTGGATGGAAAATGGTTAAAAATAAGTCATGCTTTTTCAAAACACAGCTGTTACACCTGATGCTCAATATAGTACACATAGATAATAGTATAAGCATAACTAAACCAAATAAATACAGGTTTCACTGTAGAAATAACCACAAAAGAAAACAGAAAAAAAACCCAATGTTGTCCTTGGACACCCTTTTGTGTTTTGTATTCTGTTCCCAGTGCTTAATGTTTTACATGCTTTAAAATTGCTTACATTTTCAATTGCTTACATTATTGAAATGTTCTTTTTTTTTTTTAAATTCAATGTTAACAGAGTTTCTTTGAAATGTATATTTAGTTTTTGAAAATACCTTTGTTACATCGCTCTCTCCTGCCACATCAAAAGATCTCATTCCATTACCTCCAACTGTTATGAGAATTCGGCGCAGGGATTTTAAACCTATTCTGCTTGAACAAGGCTGAAATAATTAACATCATATACTATTTACAGCTGTCTCCTGCAGGGGTTCAGTATCATGGACACCCATACTGTTATTCCACATTAAATTTTGAGTTTAATTGTGTTGAAACTTGCCATGGGCTCTCCTAAGCAGACGTTGTTGGTATTCCAATTTAGGTCATGGTGGTCTACTTTTGACCTTTTGATTTGGTTGGGATAATGAAGGCTGTATTAACTGCTGCCCTAGATTTTATGGAAATTCACATGGATATTTCTGACCCAAAGCTATATGCATGCAGTACTGTGACTGTAGGTCATGGTGACCTGCCTTTCTTTGTTGTAGCAAGTCATGCTGTGCATTTCATATCTTTGGACATGTCACAAGCACGTCTTGTTTTAAACCAAGTCACGTTGGTTCTATCTTTGCACCTTGCAAATCATTCTAACCTAAGGAAAGACATTGTTCTAATCCCACTGTTAGCTGCGTAGAAGCAGGGTATCCACCTGGGGAAATACAAAAAGGTAATTGTAGTTGTTTCGCTGCAGCTTTGGTCTCGGTGGACCTAGTGAAAGCAGTGTCATAAATAGAGAGTGTCACATTGAAAATTGCTCAACGGAGTACCGTTTAAATCTCAGTAATTTCAAATTGAAATACGGGTTTCAGTTGACGGTGTCCTTTTTTATATTTAATCTGAATGCCAGATGTGTTTGGCTGCTGATTTGTTTGATGAACCTCTTGTTCAGAATTGTTCTTTCATTTGAAATTGAAGTGGGGGAGAGGGGGGGGGGGGATGTGTGTAACTGAGTTGTTTTAATTTTGTTGTAAATTAAGGCAGGGTAACAAAGCTTGCCACAATATGACTGCTCTGACTTGACATCTACTGAATGTTTAGAAGTTTAATAGCAGGACTGGTAATTGGAAATAGCATGTAGCCCCGTCATGGTAGTACATCAAAAAGCTTTGTTAAACCCCCTGTGGAACAAGCACGTCCTGTGTGTAAGTATAGAGTGGGTGTGAAATCTCTTCTCACTGTGCTGAGCAAATAAACCTGGAACTGGCCCCTCCAGAAAAAAACACCTTTCTAGGACTGCCACCATAGGCTGCTGTGTTATTGCCTTGAGAAAAGCTTGCAATAAGATAACATTAACCCTAACATTACCAAAGGGGCTCCAACATGCCTTTTTATTTTAATTTTTTTGACTAACCTACTTGATGGAATTTATTTCTGCACATAACTCTTTACTGTAAATCATTGAATGTGTGTTTTTTTATTTTTTTATTTTTTTTTTATAAACAATACTGGTAATATGCTGCATAGAATATCCACTCAATTTCTTGTCCTGCACTTGACATGCAAGACCAAAAATAAGTTCTGCTGGTCATAAACCTTGTTACATCATTGTATCGCGGTACTTCTGAGTCATACTATAGTTTAGTCCGCTTATATGCGTTCTGCCTTAGAGTGAGAATGACGTACTTCATTACTGGGGGAATTGCAGCCATACCATCTCATTTCTGGCACTGTACTGTACTGGGTGGGACACCAATGAAGCACTGCACTTCCGCACTGACCTGATGCAGGTCTTTGCATACCTGCAGGTTACGTCACAGCTGTTTAAAGAGAGAGAGCTTAAACCTGTGTCCATCGGATTGAGACACTGGGTCCTAGGTCAGTTTTTATATACAAGTGTTGACTTGACTTTTTGTTAAAGTTAATGTTAAGTCAGCAGTTGCGCGGATGGTAATTGTCGGGGTCTCCAGTGTAATGTGAACGGCACCACTTAACTGTCACTGAAAGCCTAATTTATTGTGTCCTCCTTCATGCTGTACAGTCGGGTTAATAAAGCTTCACGTGTTAATGTTCGAGGATCATATACTGCAGTAGTTTTCCTCAGAGGGTTCTTTTGAAGTGTACAGAGCAGACATTGTTTGGCATGTACATGATAAGACTGGAATCGATATGTTCCTGGGTGTGCATGCTTAAGATTTGCATCTTCTGTATTTCAGGTAAACGGCACAGAAGCAGACTATGAATACGAGGAGATCACACTTGAAAGGGTAAGAAGAATATTATTTTAAATACTGATCTTGCTTACCCTTGTTTGAAATATGTTATGTTATTGTTCACAATCCTAAAATTGTACTGTTGAAGAATGATTGTAGCTTGTCTTAACTTACCTCCCTCCCTCACCGGCAACATCCAAAGTTCTTGTTTAGCCACTGTGACTTGAATTCAGCGCTGTTGCGTCCCGTTGTTGGTTTTTGAGCGCAACCAGATTTAAGTGTAGTCTGGGTGCTGAGATTGCTGGCAGATGTCTGATTATTTTTAGCATGTACAAAACACATTTAAACAGGGCGAGGGCTGGGATTAACTGCCATCGTAAGGGTAAATTAAGTTAATTCATAATCTGTTTTTAATGCAGACTGTAATCTCTGTTTAAAACACATTCAAATTGGGTAGAGATTAATTTTGGGGTCTGCTTGAAAGAATTTTAAAAAGCTCTAGAAATGTTAGATGCTTATGGGGGTCACGTGAACAGAGTGGCAGTTTTTTTTTGACCTCGTCCAACACACACACACACACACACATATAGATAGAGAGAGAGATATCGAGAAAGATAGATGTTTAGATGGAATATATTGTTTAGTCCATTTACAAAATAATCCATAACTAATTTATATGGAGGAGTTTATGCTATTTTACAGAATATATCAGTAAACTATACTGTGTTGCGTTATACAGTTCATGTTGCAAACCAATAGTTATGTTCATTTCTAATGAAATGTAGATGTGTTATTTGGCATGTGACCATTCTTTCTCTCCTTTTTTAAGGGAAATTCAGGTCTTGGTTTTAGTATCGCAGGTGGTACAGATAATCCCCACATTGGAGATGACCCGAGCATCTTCATTACAAAAATCATAGCAGGAGGTGCAGCTGCACAGGACGGGAGACTGCGGTACGTCTGCTGCTGGCTTCGCAATGTCTAAACTAATCACATGTTAAAGCTGGTGGCGAATGGAAACCGTTAACAGACGGAAAGTTAGAATGCAAAGACACTAGCTGTGCATAGTGCAGCAATGTCAAAAATGAATGCCATGGTGAATTGAATGGTTATTAAAAAAAGAGGACTTTGTCTTTTGGTCCTTAATCTGGTATTTAGTTTTTAACAGAATAGAAATAGGACTTTTCTTCCAACTACTGAAATCGGATAGTGACCAATTTAAAAGTGCATGGCACAGAACACGTGCAACACGTCCTTATTAGTTTACTGTTGACTACAAAAACATTGGGTCTCAGCTGGCCTCCCAAATGGTAATAGAAGACGGATATGGCAGGTGAGCACAGTTTGAGACAAAGCACTGGGTGACAGTTATCCACCTCTTCTATTAAAACACTTTTGCTGTGTTTAGGTACTGATACACAAGCAACCAGTTCATTCATAGCATATAAGGCAACTGTGACTACATTTCATATGTAAATAGATACACAGTCAGTACATGGATTCCTCGTATCTATGGTGTGCTTTGTGTTTTCCCCCCATAGAGTGAATGACAACATATTAAGAGTAAATGATGTGGATGCCAGGGATGTAACCCACAGCAAAGCAGTAGAAGCCCTAAAAGAAGCCGGATCAATCGTCAGACTATACGTGAGAAGAAGAAAGCCAGTGACGGAAAAAATCATGGAACTAAAACTTGTTAAAGGCCCTAAAGGTTAGTGAGAGCACTGTGCCTCATAGCGTCAAGAAACAGATTGCTATGTTCCCTGCAAAAAAGGGTTGTCTAGTATTAAGCAAATGTTTTCAAAAGAACATTCTGACCTTTAAGACTAAAAGTAGTTTGTATTTGTTTATACATATGCAGCATTGTATACTGAATTTGGACTAGGACTTGCGAGCATCATACCGGATTATCTACAACTTCTTCCTAAAGCCCTTAGATAATGCTCAGTTTGACCCATATAAAGCTGTGTTTTTTGTGTGGGACCAGTATAATCCTCAAACAAGCACAGATATATATATATATGTATATATATATATATATATATATATAATATATATATATATATATATATATATATATAGTGAGCAGGGAGAGGGTTAATTTCATCCCTGCTAGAAAAGAACATGTGAGAATGCACATTTTTGTTTTAATTATTAGTTATCCCCTGCATCTGGTGTGTATTGTAAATTAGAGCTAGGTGCAGGGTATTTAAAGAGAGCAGCCAGTCTGTTCGGGGCTCTAGTGTGATGAGCCTGGTTGTGAGCGTGTGCAACCGTCAAGAGGTATTGTGAATAAACCTTCATGTATTTGGTTTTGTGAGTTTTAAAACAGGCAAACAGCCTAGCTGTCCTGTATTATAGTTAGGGTCCTGTGTGTTCAGTTAGAGCTCAGAAAAGAGCTAGGTGTTTTCAAGTACTGTTTGTATGTTTGTCTCCACATCATGTGGAAGTATTTTAATATTATTTAAAGAGCTGACTGCAGGCGCTATGAGGCCACATGCTAGTATTTTCATGATATTCCGATTCAGTCATTGCATTGGTGTGGGTCTTTGACCTAGACGCTTTAAGTCAAATAGTATATGAAGCACTAAATTAAAGGTCCCCATTGCATATCACAATTATATTTTCTTGGAGCACTTTACAGCACTTGTGATCCCAGGTTAACCATGGATAGATTTCATAGTGCTGTAAAATGTTCCAATAAAATTCATCTGTGGATTATCTTAATGGGGTATGGGTTGATCAAATCAGCATTTTAGTCTTGTGCTTCAAATAGCGGAATGTTGAATTGTTCTAAGTGGTGATATTGAGAATCTTTACTATAGAGATACAAAAAATGTGTGTGATTATTGTACTGACAGCTATAATTCATAAGTCACAAACCCTGTACGACCGCTGTGATTAGAATAAAGAAGTACTGAAATAGCTAATGTTCCAAAGATCTGCTATTTTCAAACTGATGTTAGACTCAGTTTTGCCTCCCAGAAATCAAGTCTGTGCTGTATCTAGAATTTCATTTGTAACCTGTAATTAGTTTTTTCTGATGGCAATGTACAGCAGCATTGGGAGTCTGGAAATATTTGACACTGGTAGCATGAAGGACAACTTATAATGACTGCAAATGAGACACAATTTACTGCATGTACTTTGCTTTTTATATTAGGTGTAATGTGCATAGAAGTAAACAGACTTTTAATCCCCTACAGGTCTCGGCTTCAGCATAGCAGGGGGAGTTGGAAATCAGCATATTCCCGGGGACAATAGCATTTACGTAACCAAAATCATAGAGGGGGGAGCGGCGCACAAAGATGGCAGACTGCAGATAGGAGACAAACTTCTTGCCGTAAGAGACACACGTTTTGTTTTAAATAAGTCATATCCCCTTGGGCTGCCCTAGTTTTTAGATACCAGGCATCATTTATTGAACATAAGAAACGGTACGAACAAGAGGAGGTTATTCAGTCCATCAGTGTTTGTCCTGGTAGCTGGTTTATCCCACAGCTGTCTGGTGTGATATTAAAGAATTGCAATGCAACAGCTTTGCTTGGTAAAACATTCCACAGACTCACTGTTCACAATTTAAAAAAATGGTCTCATATGCATTGTTCTATGATGACTGACTCCTCTCAGTTTCACAAATTATATATACTGATTATATATATATATATATATACTATATAGATATTATCATATATTTATATATATATAGATATATATATTATATAATACTGAATGTTCAGGGAAGGATCCTATCTAAGTATTAATATTTCGGGAGATCAAGACCTCTAGTTACTCTTTCCCCCCCCCCCCCCCCCCCCCCCCCCCCCCCCCCCCCCCCCGCCCCCCAACAACCCCCCCCCCCCGCCCACACCCCCCCAAACCGCCCCCCCCCCCCTGTTGTTGGCTGTTCTGTGTGCTGGACTCTCCAGTTTTAATCACGTCAACATAGTAGGTATCACACATCTGCTGCTGATTTGCTCGTCCTACGTCATCAAATCTTTTCACTGTTGCCGTCTAAGACAGCAGCACGTTGCTATTAATCGTTATGATCCCTTAATATCTATTATGCAACCACGGTTTATAAAACATGTTTTTCCGAACGCATGTGGGTGTCGGTAAAGAGGGGCTTGTATGGGGCTCTATGTGTTGATGTACAACACACTTGTTTCAGGTGACACACGTTTTCTGTGTGTACATTAAATCCAAGGTTTCCTTTTGTGTGTATGTCTTTCTTTTCAGGTGAACGCTGCTGGTCTTGAGGAGGTCAGTCATGAAGACGCCGTGACTGCCTTGAAAAACACCCCTGATGTAGTTTACTTGAAAGTGGCGAAACCCACGAGCATCTACATGAATGACAGTTACGCCCCTCCCGACATCACCAACTGTGAGTTTGACCGTCGCTGACCAACCGTGTGTCTGCATTCGAGCGTATGAGTCCGTGTGGAACTGATTCATGTTCTTTTTTGCTGAATGTTTATTCATCGCAATGAAATGAAAGCTTTGAGTTACTGGCTAATGGCAAGGGGCACATTGGGGTCTATTCTAAACAGTGTCAAAGTTCTAAACCTGTTTTTTTTTTTTTTTTTTTTGGTGAACCTCAATCCACTGCATTTGTTTTGTATGTAGTATAAAACGTGTCAGTATTTAGACCTGTTCACTAAAATGGACCCCATTGTGTTAGGAGTGTGTTTCAGCACATGACCTCATCTCTTTTTTTAAAGTGGAAATAGTCATAAACCCATAACAATAGCATGATAAGAAGTCATTCAAACAAGTTTTGTTTCATGGTCTAATCAGATCTTCCCTTCTCCTGGCAGGGGCCCATCCAGTTTACAAGATTTATTCTAATATTTTCTCCAAAGTGCAGTTTGCACCATTGTGAACATTTTTTATATTACCAAACTTTTAACCCGTCACGCAGACTTTAAAAACTAAAAATGTCGTTTGTCGCTAGTTTTAACATAGGCATTTATATTTTGCAAAATGCTTTTTAGCAAGAAGACCTTGATCAATGTAAACCATAGTGAAGCCTCAATATACAACACTATTAGAATAGATCAAGCTTGGGAATCCTCCAACTGTAACCTGTAACAGGGGGATCTGTACAAAGAGAGGCTCACTAGGTGATTCATCTGTCACAGAAAAGTGTTTTCAGATTAAGCCTGTGGTGCTTTTGTCTGTCTTTCTAGTTTTAATGTTTATCACAGGGTGAATCAATAACTGTATATCATTCATTGTACTACTTCCCCTTTTTCCTGTTCATCCACAAAAAAAAATAAATCGGGGACATGTAGTATTAACATAAGTGTTTATTCAGTGCTAATAATATACTTCTATTTGTTAGATTGCATATGGAATTACGAACTGGTCAGCCTTGTGGTTTAAGCTGGTTTAGGAGATGAGCCGAAAAACTAAAATTGTTTCACGATTGGAAAATAAACAGAGACAGTATCAGGTTCCATTTATTTAGTTTTATTGTATTCTATTTTGGTATGCCTGCCAGATGGTCATTTTAATGATCTGAGTGAAGTGGCCCTGGTTGCTCCCTGGAATAAACCCTGTTCCGTCAGTGTGCTGCCTGTCTGGGCACAAGCGTAAACACAGCACTGAGGCCTTCGCAGCTAGAGCGTGATCTTTCTGTGTTTATGTATTTCATACAAGATGAAAAACGATCAATATACTGAAGCGCAATACAGCCTCATAATTAAAATAGGTATGAAAAACATGCTTTTAATCTGTGCTGTAATGTATAGTTATTAGCAAGACTATATAGGATAATGTTATCACAGTATAAAAATATTTTGAATTGAAATGAATGTGAATGTAAAGCTTCAGCCTAACATATTGTTTAAACATATTTATCCATGGTGTATCTGTTTTATATTTAAGCTATACCAAAAGTGTACCGTGTGTACTGCATAATCTATAGACCTTTCTTTTTCAAATATAGTATTGTATTTTATCCATTACTTTATACTCTTCTTGTTTGACAGACCCTGATTAACAAGAATAAAGAGGCAAAATCCTGTGGGTAAAGATCTACTGCCATAGTTAAAACATTTGTCTACTCTCTCAAGTTTTACCTAGCGATCTCATAACCTTGGTTGATATGAAGATTGATATTAGTTTCATTAATATGGGGGATATGTGACAGGACAAAGACAATTCAGAGAGTGGCAGAGTGTCTCCCCGCATGCATCAAGCTCTGGACTGCTGTGGGAGTCGCTTGTTATTCAGTTCCATTTTTAACTGGTTGAGGGGATATACATAATGGAGAAGCTACAAAATAGCAGTGTGTTTTTTTGGTTGTGTGTGTTTTTTTTTTTTTGTCAGCCTAGCTCAAACAGCAAAGAAAGGAGGGCCAGAATGGTTATTAATTGCACGCTTTGACCGAGAAACGTAATGATTTGAGATACTGAATCCCGCGTCAGTGGAGTCACTAGGGTTTTCATACTGTGGGTTCACAAACATACATCATCAAATCTCAATAATGTATAATGTATTCACACAGCCTTGAGCAAGTTCTAAACCAATGGTCCACATAACATACCAGCACACCGTGCACAGCCCACCCTGCTGTCTCCAAGAAAACTGTACACTTACCAGTTTGCAAATCCTGGCCTGTTTGCCAAAGCAGTAGCCACATACATGACTGCTTTTATTTTAGGGCAGTATGAAAAAGGCTGATTTTTAAATGTTTGCCAAGTAACTGTGATTACAGTACCTTCCTGCAGGCTCTCAAGGACTGTTATCAGTGTGCCACACTCCGCATATTGTTAGTGTGGACCACCATTACAAACTGAAGTAACAACATTTATAAAAATAAGGCGTTATTAGTGCCAGAATTCAAGTTGTTTTATTCTCTTAAGGGACCAGTGAATGCTTGCACCGAAGAGTGCATCTGCTAGCCACACGTCCTACAGGGTGCTGTCTGATGTCAACTGGACATGTTGTCATGGTGGTTTTGAATCTCAAGCACTATTAAAGAATACACATTTTAAACATTTAGTTTTGTTTACCTATCCTACCACTCTTTTATAATGCTCCAAATCATTCTGAGCTATGTTTTACTAATACTGATGCAACAGTTTTTCTCTAAAAATCTATTTCCCTTCACTTTAAATTTAAAAATACACTTTGGGGGAGAAAATGTGTATTAAAATAAATACAACAGTGGATTGAGAATTTGAATGCCATGTGCTGGATGATAGAATACACATTATGGACAATCACAGGGTGCAGGGATTAACAGGCGCAGTGTTGGATAATGGTGTGCAGAGCACTGGAAATAGTATCTAAAATCAGTTAGCGACAGTGGGCGCAGAAGTATGTTGGGATTAAGCAGTTTTGGATTTTCTCTATAGTTTGTATAAACTGTAGTAAGGCTCTTTTTAAAATTGATGCCGGCATGGAATTAATAGACAAAATAATTCTAGAGCATGTTTTAGTAAAATTTGAAATCTTCAATGTACTACAAAAAACATGCCTCATAAACATTCCTGCAATCAAGGTCACCTATGGATTTTAGGTCTTTTTTTTTATTTTTTATAAATAGCACAGCACATTTTTATGACACTAACAAAAGAAGCTTTCAATTTCTCTCCTTACATTGTTTTGTAATATAATACATCTAATGATTTCAAAATACAATAAAGGTCAGCAGTTAAATATTATTGCAATTTCTTTTTAATTTAAATTGAGTCAGCTACCGTATAAATGGAATTTCTTCGCTAGTTTACAAGATAAAATGAACCGAATACATAATTGGTTAACTGCTAAAACGATTTTGGTGAAAACCTCATAGCAATTATTTTGTTTGTGAGAGAGCAAAACAAATTATTTTTAACCTGAGCGGTGGTTAGCAGCAATCTGCCTAGTACCTGCAGTTTTTCTAGTTAATGAATTCATTTTGTCTTGCCTGCTGTGTGCCTCCATTCATTTATGTACTTAGGTTTCACATGCACAGTTTTGAAAGAAACCCATGTTCGAACAAACGTGTCTTTATTTTGAAGGAATGTTAAAGAAAGCTCCCTGTATTAAATACCTTCAAATAGTTTCACTTCCTAGGTCACTTCACCTCAGCTGTGTCATGAGGATCACAGCAAGTCGCTGGCTGTACACAGTTGGTTAGTTAAGGACAGGAAAGAGAATTCCACTCTCCAGGTGAAATGACCAAGGAAGTATAAAATAAGACTACCTGCTTTCTTAATGCTGTAGGGTACCATGAATCACTTTTTAAAATAAAAATGCGGTGCTTGCAGTATGAATATGCTGTAACACGGGCCTCTTTCTGAACTGCCTATGTAATGTGAGACTTGCATAGCGAATGAAAGAGCATCGCAGGTAGGATTTTATGGAATAATTTCATTAGCCAGAACAGCTTTCTATCTAATTTCTAAAGCATACTGTGTACCTCCAGTATTAACATACTTGCTGCACACAGATGCTGCTGGGGTAAATGTGTGAAGGACGAAAGAGATTTGAATCATAGGCTAATCCGTGCAGCAATAAAACAAAGTAGCGAAACAATAATACGGGTAATGGTGATTGCACATTTGCTTGGAGCTGACGTAAGTGAAAAGTAATTTTGAAAAAGTGTTTTGAAAACAGGAAACTTGGGCTGAAAAAAGAAAGGAACAGCTTTGTGGGTGCGTCTGCTTAGCTTCTCTGAGGGATATGGATGAAAAACAAAGATGTTGACTTGGGGGAGGTCCTGTGACAGCTCCTTTTGGTCTTTCTTTTACCCTGATTGGTCAAATCTAAAGGTCACAAAGAAATGGTTTTGAGTTGATTTTGTTATGTTATTTGAAGTGCCATTAGTTTCCAGACATAAGATTTAAATATGTTAAAATATTTACCACAATTACAACAGTGATGTATGCAATACATTACATTAAATTAATTTACAATAAATAAATACAGAACAAATATTTGTGTTAGAGTAATTTTTATTGAAAAACCGTCTCCCTGTTGCAAGTCAGTTTCGCTCACGGTGGGCAAAACAGCAAATTTGACCAACTATGATTGAGAGCTGGGGAGAGGCGCACAGTTGAAAGGTGGTTCATTATCTTGTATAAATACAAGCGTGCAATTTTAAAGGCAAATGTCCGATTTTCTTTCTATATTTATGTATTTTTGAATTTATTTTTCTTTCTTTCTTTTTCAGCCTATTCACAACACATGGATAACCACGTCAGTCCGCCCAGCTACTTGGGACAACCGTTACCGCCAGCAACCCCCGGCAGATATTCGCCTGTCTCCAAAGCAATGGTGGGAGATGAGGAGATTACAAGGTAAGGTCGTGGAATGGAATAATTTCCCTGAGGTTAAAAAGCAGATCACAGCTATGAAAAGGGTTTTTCATCATTGTTTGAACTGAAAAAACGTATCTTTGTTCTGATTTGGTGAGATCTCCAGCAGTAACCAGGAGACAATTCATTTAATCAAAACAATGTAAGGTTTACGGTTGTCAGTGCGTTTTCATAGGGCTGTAAATTTAAAGCAAGAAGGAGCCTTTTATAATGTGGGGTGTGTGAATCAGTTATGTCATAGTTCTTTGATAATGATTACTGAGCCTTGGTTGAGTCTAAACTGGCATCTTCTAGCTGTAGGACTAAATTACAGAGGAGAAGACCTTGATCAAATCTTATGTGTTTTTTGCACATTTCTTAAATAATACTGCAAATTGTAAAGCGCTTTGTGACGGTGGTCCACTATGAAAGGCGCTATATAAAGTAAAGATTGACCGATTAATTGATTAAATGGTATTTACCATGCATCATTTAAACTACTTCAAAACCTAAAAGGAGGGTTTGTTAATATATTAATACATTGCCTAACACCCCCTTCGGTCATTGCTTGGATAATTGTACCATGTTTAGTTTCCAGTAAGGGTCCATTAAGAAATAATATTGAATGTTCTGAAGCATGAGATATTAAAAGAAATATGCAGTATGTAAAGTCATTAATTGGGCTGATATTGATAAATTAACTGGAAAAAACCATGCTGAAGTATTAAAATGCCTTGATTTTAATATATGATTTTAAATCAGTTCAATTTGTCTGCTAAGCCAGGCTGCTTTATCCATGAATTATAGTTAAACAGAACTGTCCTGATGTTTTCAACAGTAACAGATTAAAAGTAAGTACATGGCAGACACAAGAAACATAAGACATGGGCACTCATGCACACCACACTAGTGCAATCAGCAGCAAAACCTGTCCCCGTGCCACAGCCATGTATTACAAAACCCAACTGCACTTCATCATCCCAAACACATACCATTTTCAATCCTACCATTTATCTACCATAAATGTTTAAGTATTCAAAAAATGCAAAAGTAATAAAAAGCAGCCATTGTACACTATACCAGCTTGGTTTTTAAATCGTTTGGAATTCTTTGATGGGAAACAAGTTGAATTGATTTGAAAGAAACATCTTTTCTAACAGCGCCTCGAAGAAAGCAATCATTATTCTCCGGTGGTTCATGAAAATCATTATGTAATAAAACTGTTGACTCTCGTCATTTCAATAAGCACGTTGAAGTAATAGCAGAGAAGTATAGGAGCCGTTTTGGTAAGCACATGTATATTACATCTGTAGGGGTTTGCATTGGGATTAAAAAAAAATCATACAGAGGTTGCCAGAAGTATTCACTGCCGTGCAAAGTTTTCACATTTTGTTGGCGTACTCCACAGCTCTTTCAAACTAGACTTTACATGTAGAATCCACACAAACTACTATACATTGATAAAGTTAAAAATGCATATAGAATATAAGTAAGTAAGATTTACAGAGAAAAACAGATTAATCTCAGTTGCATAAGTATTCAACCCCTTTGCTAACGTAGCCCTAAATCAGCTCGGGTGCAAATTATCTGTTTGAAAGGTCACAAAATTAGTGAAATGGTTTCAGCCTGTGTGTACTCAAAGTGGTTTAACTTGTAGATAATTTCCCTCAGGTATGTATAGACTTTCAAGCTATAACTCACATAGTGATCCGACAAAGCAACCATGAGGACCAAGGAGCTTTCGAAACAAGTCAGGGATAAAGTGATAGAGAGGCACAGCAAGAGAAGGGTACAAGAAAATTTCAAAGGTGTTGATTATCCCTCTCAGCACAGTGAAGTCCATCTTTAAGAAGTGCAAAATGTATCATATCACCCAGACACTACCCAGGTCAGGTCCCCTCCCAAATTGAGCAGCCGGGGAAGCAGAAAACTGGTTTGGGATGACTCTGAAGCCAACACTAACCTTGAGAGATCTGCAAAGTTCTGTGTCTGAGATTGGCGTAAGTGTTCACACATCAGCAACAAGCCAGTCCCTACACAAAGCTGACCTGTATGGATGGGTGGCAAGAAAGAAGCCATTACTCAAAAAGCGTCATCTTAAAGCACGTATGGAGTTTGCGATGATACTGCAGACATGTGGAAAAAAGTTTTGTGGTCTAAATTCCAAGCTTTATGTCTGGCGCAAGGCCAACACTGCACATCACCCAGTCAACTCCATCCCAACTGTCAAGCATGGTGGTGGCAGCACTATGTTATGGTGGTGCTTCTCTTCAGCAGGGAATAGGAAGCTTGTCAGGATAGAGGGGAGAATCGATGGTGCAAAGTACAAGCAAATCCTACAGCCAAGACTGGAGTGGTTGAACAAGAAGAGAATTAACGTTTAAGTAGCCCAGTCAAAGTACTGACTTGAATCCAATCGAAAATTTATTGCAGTTCATCGACGATCCCCAACAAACTTATCAGAACTGGAGCAGTTTTCCTGTGAAGAATGTGCAAAAATGTCATCATCCTACTGTGCAAAGCTAGTAGAGACCTACCCAAAAAGACTCATAGCAGTAATTATTGCAAAAGGTGCTTCTACCAAGTACTGACTTAAGGGGCTGAATACTTATGCAACTACTAAATTTCATTTTGCACATTATCTTTGCAAGTTTTGCTGACATTTAACCATCTCGTCATATAAGTGATTAGTTTAACCACTATAGCTTTGAATAAAAAACAAGTTCATTTGAAAAAATGTGCATAAATTATTTGTAATTCAACAAAATGTGACATTATTGCAAACCAAGCCACTATATATATATATATATATATATATATATATATATATATATATATATATATATATATATATATATATATATACATAAACACGGCTTGGAAAAATAACCACCTCTGATTGGTTATATTGTTGTATATATAGCGTACACCATGGTTTGCATACTAATGAGCCGCTTCACACTGAATAAATCACTACGCACCATTACAATCTAAATTTCGTGACAAACTGCTATTTTATTAGTTACAAACCACTGCTAAAAATGAGTGGCATTTAACTTATTTCCTTTAATATATTTGGGGATGAAAACCCACATAACTGCTACAACACCAACTTTCTGAGTGAAGACAGCAGTCCATCTGAAAAAAAAAATAGAAATAAAATAAGTGCACCAGCAAGAGTAAACACAACAGTTGATGAGGAACAGCTAAATGAAATAGATAACAAAGATTGAAAAAACGCACACACACACACAAAAACTACAGCATGGACTGGTTAATGTACTTGAAGAAAAAAAAATATGGGCATTCATTTTATGGAAATAAATCCAAAAAAACAACAACATAAGGGAATTTTATGCCAGTGCAAGAAGTTAAACTGAGGACCAGTATTCAGTCTCCAGTTTTATAACGCTGAGCTGGACTAAACACATATTTTAACAGTAGAAGTTTTAATATCTCTGCTGACAGCGAGTTTAAAACCAGCAGTACTGTATTCATGTCAGTCAGGAAAACTCTTAGAAAAGCAGGTAATGACAAGGCCAGACACCCCTGAATTACCGGCCTGGATTTTAAACATCTGCGGGAAACTGAGGTACTGTCCCCTGACACCGCGGTCGGATTGGTGCTTAGTCTGGTTCGATCGTCAACTTAATCTGGCACGACTTGGACACGAGGGTGTCTGACAAATAACAAAAACATATTTTGAGATCTAAAAGAATGAAAACGCACTAGAATATGTGTGAACTTTTTAGTAATTTTATTCATTTTATTAAAACATTTTATTCAAACATTCACTTACAGATTAAATTTAAACAGTATTGTAATTTTTACCCCTAAAAGCAAATGTGACTTGGTAATATTGTAGCGTATTCATTATATACCCCAATTAATTGTTTTATACTGCAGCTTACCAAAACGTACCAGCTGAGACACTTTAATTGGCCTGGGGTTTTTTTCTTCCTTTACCCTGTGGGGAGCCTATCTGATCTGCATGCTCTGGATCTGCTAGGGACCTCTGTGAGATTGACTCCATGACACACTCTCTGTAACTAATGCGAGTCAGAGCCACTGTCAGTTATTCCAGTCTGAGAGGGCCTCTCCGTGCTCCCTGGAGAATCCCCCCCCACCCACCCCCACTGCCTTTGAGCTCTGAAGCTGACAGATAAAGTTATTAAAGATTTATTACAGTTAATCTTCTCTGGTGATAGCTGTATCATTTCCAATGAGAAATCTGCAGTGCTCGCTTGCAGCAGAGTTCTTTCTTATGTGTGCTTGTGTGTTGTGCCTATCCAATTATAATAAAGATATTATGATATATAAACCGATATAATTTTGGTTTGGTTAAACAGACTTAACTAGCTCTATCGTGAACCTATTAATTGTTGTTATTGCGTTTACTGGTCAATAAATCACAAGATGGATTTATGTATGATACTTTATAATGTGATATTTTGTACTGGGATATTTTGTGTAAGTCTGTAATTTGTACTGTGATATTTTGTGCAAGTCTCTCTGGATAAGGATGTCTGCTAAGAAATAAATTAATAATAATAATAATAATAATAAGTTAAAGGTGGTATTTAGATCCGTCACTGTTCAGACCCAATATGCAAACAGAATTTACTGTTCTAAAAAGCAGTATAAAAAATGACATAATTTTACAGATTACAGAAAATAGACAAGCATAGTAGATTTAGGTAAAGGTAATTTTATAACAACTCTGTCGGATGTGAATTTACAATCCGGTATTGATTTTTATCCTTTTGCTTAAGAACTCTGTTAGGTGTAAAGATAAAGCTCAACATGATTTTGATGCATATCATTTTGAAACCACAGCAAATTAAAAAAAAAAAAAAAAAAAAAATCAAACCTACTGAGCTTTCTTCTCCATTTGACTCAAACCGGTGAAAGGAATTCATGTCAGTAAAGCTGTGTGCCTGCTGTTAAAATGAATGGTAGCACTTTAATATGAATAGGATTGCATAGTCAGACACAGGCTGCTTCTAGAGTCAACACTGCATGTCTTCTTTCATTATAATGCTATGTTAAACAGACAAAAATCTCTATTTAAAGTTGTAGTCTCAAGGACAAAATGCCTTAAGTGACAGTCATTACACGACTGACTAGATCAGCCCACCCACTTCCCATGAACAAAATGATGGGGTTAATAAAACCAGCACCCAAACAGATAATAGACTGCATGGTGCACTTAACTCTCATAATAGCCTGGGGGTGGAATCAGACTTCTCTCAGAACAGCTTGTGGGTAGATTCAGACTGCAGGGATCACAAAGATGACTGTGCGTACATAAAATCTACTCCTCCAACTGTGACAAAACCTAGTAGAGATGTATTACATGGCACAGTTTTAATTCTGTGAATCTGAGAACGAGTCTCTTTCCTGTTTGTTTAGAGTGCAAAACGACACCTGTCCGTTCGCGTGTGCGTCTGCCACATGTTTTTTAGTTGAGCTATTGAATACCAGGTTTTATCCTAATCTTTATTAAAGCTACTGCCCGCACATATTTTGTCACTGTGTGTTTTCGTGATACCAATAACAGAATTTTGCTTTTACAACCAAGCTGGGAGGTGCATTGTGCTTGCATACTTAACTAATAAAAACATCTTCCTACTTTGTTTTCACAACTTACTTGAGTATAATGTACACCCTCTAGTCCTATTAAATCAGTTCCCTAACTGAAGAGATTAAATTAATATTTTATATCTGTGGATGAGACGTAAAACCTGAGGTACTATTGCAAGTGGCTGCAGCAGCAGTTGATATGTAGTGCACTTCTAGTCTCCAAGTCACTTTGGATAAGTGTGTCTTCTAAATGACAAATTTAATAATAATAATAAGGTAATGACCACTTAGGATATGCCATTACTGTTGGAGATAATTGTTCAACTGCTACAGTACAAAACAAAAATCCTCCTTTTCTCTTGGTTGATCCCTGACATCTTCCTGTCCCAGAGTCTCCTGCAGCTTTGCAGTAAATAGTACATTTACATGGCATTATTTTCTCTTGCCCTGCTATAGCACACTCCTGAATAAGAAAGCTAGCATCATTTGCTTGGATTTGGAAACTGCAGTGTTCGAAATTGGGTTAAATCACAGCAGAGCAGTCGACACGGAACTTCAAAAAGGAACATTAAAAAACTTGTCGCAAAAGGGATAAGCAAACTCAGCCACACTGCACTTCAATTTGTATCTGTTAAAACCAGGCAATGTTCCGTGTTCCTTTCAATAAGTTGAATACTAATACGTGCTTTGTTGAAAGCAGCCCTTATTTACAGTTTGTCTACTGTAAAAAGCAGTTTTAGCTAGAGCTTTAATTCTTTTAAACTTGCTAAAGACTGATAGTTTGTTCTCTTAGTACTATTTTGAGTGAATGTCAAGATTTGTATTGGGCTGCCATAGGGAACCATATAAGAGAAAGAAGCATGGATCCCAGACACTGTGGAAGGATCTGTCGCTTGTCCTGGATTTATTTCACTAGCTCTTTACTTTAATATGAGTGTACACTTTCCCAGTCTTACCCATTTTGTGGTGTATTGAAAGAAGTTCTGTCTTGATGTGCACGGTTTTAATGAATTATGGGTCCTTGCGTCCCTCACTGAACCCTTTTGAAGCTGTGACTCAACTTTTAACCATTGCTGGGCGTAGCCACATTCTTATTGTTTGCCATGTTTGGTCCCTATGAAACATCAGTAGTTTGTGCAGTCTTGGAAGCACCTGCCAAGAAAGAACTTCCTACTGGACCTCTATTAAAGTCTGTTTTGCTCATCACAACTTTTGAAAATAGATTTAAAAATACATGATATGACTGTGTTGATTTTATTCCTGCCACATGTAAAATTGGGCAAATGTATTATACTTTTTAATGACTGTTTCCAAATGAAACAGTTAATGCAATTATCTTATTTCAGGGCAGTGACTGCCTTGTCTTCAAGTAATTGAGTGTTACTGGGTTATCTTTGTTAATATGCAGCAGTTACAAGTTCCCTGCTAATGTCCTCTCAATCCATTTTAATCACGCTGTGACATTGTGTAGTTTCAGTTAATGCAAAGACTGTCAACAGTTTTCTTTGAAAATGGAATTGGATGGAATCAGTGTTGTAAATAATTAGGAGAAAAGTGATATGTAAAGGAATGGGTGAACTAAACCAGTCAGGATTACTCATGAAATGAGAACAGATTTTTAATAAACATCCCTGAGCCAAGGACTGCTCTTTTTTTTTTGTTTGTTGTGAAGGAGTCATTGTTTGACGCATTGAAAAAAGAGATTTGAATTTCTTGTCAAGACGGGTCAGTCAGTTTACTGCCTTGTAGAGTCATCGGACCGCTGGCAGATGGTAATGATCTCCTAGCAGTGTTTTATGTGGAGGGGGTACAAATGCGCCAGTTTGACATGGAGATTATGATGGTAAATCCTGTTTTAATAGAAGGATTTGCTTTGCATCAGAAAGCAACATCACACCTGTTAATACAGATTTTGTTTGGACACTCACATTAACACTGGCATTATGTATTTATTTTTGTGTGAAGTATGATTTTCCATGATGAAATTATTCATAAATTACGACACTACAATGCAAATTATCAATTTTAAAATGACCAGTTTCAATATTGTAAAGACTGACACACCAGGATTGTTTTTTTTATCAAAATATAAAATTAAGGCATCCCCTCAATTGTTTTAATATTCCGACAATGTGTTTTTGATTAACTCCCACCCTGTAGTTTGCATATCCTAACATTTTCTTTGTGTTTTATTCTTTTATCAGTAAGATTTTATGCTCGTCTTCTAAAAACAATATTAACCCATTGCATCCTGTAAAGATTTTTTTTTTTTTTTTTTATCACTGAAAGTCTGGTTCAATAGTAATAGTAATTTGAAGAATAAACAGATCTCCTCTGCCCTCTAGTGGTAAATACAAGAATAGCCACTGCTGCACATTTCAGTACTTGGTGGAAATTGTTTGACACAGAAATAACTCAAATGATGCCAATTTGTGTGTAAACCCACTAAGTTAGTTTAGGTAGCTGTCATCAGGTTGATTATGAAAGTTTGCTTTTTTCTATCAGATGAAATTCTGTAGTATGGCAGAATACAGTATGCATTGCCTAGTTACTTAACTGTTGCAACTCCGATGGGCTCCAGTAGAGGGAGTAGTAACATCTCCAGTAATATCAGTGCATAGTGTAGGTCGACTTGAAAAATGTCCACGAGCATATACTGTACACTTGTTTTAATTGTATTTTTTTTTCAGTAAAGTGCTTTTTACAGCACATGTATTTATTTTTGAAATGTATACTGAGCAAAAATGAGGCTTGTGGGTTTGTATACAAGTTTGGATATTTTTTCTACGTCATTCTTATGTAATGTCTTAATTTTCTTTAATTGTGCTGTTTTTTTCTTTTAAGTCATGGCTTATTTAAAGTAACTTCTTATTAAATGTAAAGAAACTGGCAGACAAATGTCAAGGATCTTTATCAGGGAAGTCTCTTCAGTTTAACAGTAAAATGCTTTTTTTGTAGCCATGCCTGCGTTTTAACAATGAAAATTACATTCAAGCTCAACAGACTTACCTCGAGGCCTGAATTACAACTCTTATTTATTTTTGGTTTTGTCTTCCCTAAACTGATTCAAGAAAACTATCCTGCATAATAAATGCTCACCCAATGGAGAAAGGATGTGCCTGCCCTTCTCTTTCTCTTAACCAAGAGACCTTAAAATTGTATTTAAAACATCTTTTAACTCGAGCACCTTTTTAGAAGTGGTGTTCTCACATTGCATTTTTATCTGTGTTTACAGGGAGCCTAGAAAAGTAGTGCTACATCGAGGCTCCACAGGCCTGGGCTTCAACATCGTTGGAGGAGAGGACGGAGAAGGGATATTCATCTCCTTCATTCTGGCAGGAGGGCCAGCGGACTTGTGTGGGGAACTGAGGAAAGGAGACCGCATCGTCTCCGTAAGGCAGCATTCAATAAACACCATCTTAACAGCACTGAAATTTAAAATGTCAAATTATAGAAAAGTTTCCATCTTTATACCTAAATATAATAACTAAAGATCTATATGAGCTAATAACACTGGTAGAGCTACTATGTAATGATATTAAAGTACTGTTAACTCTACTAAGCTTTGCAGAGGCTAGTAATCGCCACTAATGTTTTAAACTCCTAATATAGTAGTCATAGGCAGCTGATAAAGGGAACTCAAATTTAGAAATCATGAGAGCATGAAAAGCAATAGCCAGATGGAAGAACAGCCAGGTGAACAGTCTAAAACACAGGGGGGGAGGGGGGGAGAGAACATATTGCAATTTGTTAATCCCTACAGAAAAACACACAAAAGATCTGAACTTGTCTCTTGAGTTACACAAAAAAAAAAGTGAATTCAATTTTACAGAACCAGGCTGTCACATTCATATGTACATTTGTTTCTGTGACTAGTCAGTCTGGTTGTGGGGAAGGCAGTATTTTCTGTGTAATGTATTCTGTGAATACCAACAACAAAAAAAAAAAAAAAAAGTATTTTGTAGGCTGCTTTATAGAGCACAGATATTACAATATACTTTTTAAGAGGGGTTGAGTGCGAAGCTGAATCCTGTGGAACATAATTGTAGGCTTTTTAAAGAGAGCAGGCTTGAACCACAAGGGTCAGCACCTTCATTTTAATGAGCTTTTAAAAGCTAAATATTATGTAGTAGTTAGTCGGCACCTGTGACCGAGTGGGTTAAGCAGTTGCAATGAAAAATACATTTTAAAGAGTGCTAATGCTGTACTTCCTCTAATTTTACTAAATGGCCACCACAGTCTTCTGTATGTTAGTTTTTCTGGGGGTTTTTTTGACAAATATTCTATTGACAGTCACTGCGTATTGTGTTTCACTAGAGATCAGTAGCTGTGTCAGGTTCCCTGGGGGAGGCCTCTAATGCTGTTAACTTGCCTCTAATGCAGGTGAACGCTGTTGACCTTCGGAGTGCGACGCACGAGCAGGCTGCTGCAGCTCTGAAGAACGCAGGCCAGACAGTCACCATCGTCGCTCAGTATCGTCCAGAGGGTGAGTGGCCACACTTCCCTAGGGGGTGCTGTCTGTAGCCTTTAGAATTGAACCTGGGGTCAACTGAGCCTGGAGCAACCATCCAGTTCAATGCATATTCATAGAATGTAATTCATTGAATAACTCCAGGACAGCATGTAGCTAGGACCCAGTGTTTCTCCTCACTTGGGAAACGCCACTATGTAAGAGTGAGTGGCCGTTTGGCACCACTGCGTTTAATATGGGTGGGGGTGGGTTATAAATCTTGATAAGTGGGTTTGTGTTAGAATGCTGTTACCGGATGTATCAATCTGATTGCTTTATCTTTCTAATAGCAGTTAAGAGGGTCTGAATGTGTGTACATGTACTGCAAGGTTCAGCACCCTCGTATTAGTGCGCTCTTCAAAGTTAAGTACTGTTTTGTAGTTTGTTAGTATTATTTATTGGAAAACAGTAAACTGACACTACTTTTTTGGTGTAAAATTGAAAGCAATTGTGGAAAGTAAGATCAGTATTTTTTAATGAGCAAAATCTCATCCAATCAAATTTTCACTCAAGCAAGTTCTTGCTGTATATGAAAATGTATTTCTGATTGATTATTCAGTCATTCCAGATGTGCTGATCCCAGTGAAATACTGCTGTTGGCTAAGCACCAGTCATACGCTATTCCTTGCCTTCCGTGTTGCTAACAAGTCCATAGGGAAAGACCGATATTGAGCTGGAAATATACACAGGGATTTTTTCTCCTGCTTGAAAAGTCAAACCTGAGGCATATATCTGAATCTTCTTAAACTGCAAAGTTAGTTCAAAATGGTTACATACAGTACTTCAGCACTTAGCAGAAATAGTAAATGATTGATGATGCAACTAAATGAAAGTTGGATTAGCAACACTAGCTAGATACTGGAACTTGTGTATAACTGTGAAGCAGTATATAATGGAGATGGCGAGTGTGGGGTTTATTTAGACACTCTACAGCGAGTTCATTTTTGCATCTGTCTGAAAGCACAGCTTTTGGCGCACCAGCGGTACACCATTTTAACTGATTTTTTTCAGTTAAAATGCTAATTGCTTCCGGTTTGCCCTCTTCTGCTTGGCTGTGTTTAGAGATCCCCTTGCCATGTGTAACTGCACACTCTACTGTAGCTATTCCTCTTGCTTGTCTACTTTTGGTTTCTTTGCAATAGCTGTGGATATGTGTCTTTGCTTTAGTGTGTTTCGAGTTGATATACAAAATGCGGTACAAAATCTGTGGTCATATTTTCTTCCTCTTGACTACATTTATTTATTTATTTATTTATTTATTTGACAAACAACATTGGCTACCGAGCTGTTACCATGGCGTGCTTCTCAACGCTTCCTTCCGCACCTGATGAGCTGAGCACAGCCATTTAATCAGTAGCCCGCACAGACCCTTGTCAGTTGCGCTTCTGGTCAAGAGAAGCTTTTTTTTTTTTTTTTTTTTTTTTTTTTTTCACTGCAGGGGCAGATTGATTTCCCCCATGCCATCCAGAAGAGCATCTGCGATTCGGGCAGATACATCAACATGTTTGTTGTGTTCGTGGGGGTTTGTGCACAACAGCATCTGTGCCGAAAGGTTAGATTTGGACCCAGTCTCGGAGTTCCTAGTGTGCTGGAAATATTTTGGTAGACCTGTTAAATGATTAACCATTTGCTGTTTTCATGTCACGTATTACGTAGCGTATCCTAGATTGCTGAATTAAAATCCATACCAAATGCAATATTAGTTTTAGAAAAAGAACATTGTCTTTTAAAATGCATTAGGTTCGTGAGATTAAACTTTTTTTACTGTTGCAAATAAGTGGTTTCTCAATTATTCTTGGGATGTGATGGTAAAATACCATGCAGCCAGTGAAATACAGAGGAAAAACTTCTCCCGTTAGAGAATAGTCTATCTTCTGGAAACCTGCATTGATGATACTTGCATAAATTAATGTTAACAAAGTAAAAATATCAACATTTGCATGTAGTGTCCCTATTGGAATGTATTGGTTGATAAAATGAATAGATGTGGGATGACAGTGGGGTGTGGAAGGCATCCCTGGAGTACGGTGTCCATATTAGGACATCTTGGTACATTAGGCAAAAAGGAATTATGTGCTCCCTCCTCTGAAACTCCCTCCTCCCTCCTCTGAAACTCTGTCATCTGAATCTGCTTCTTCACTCCTCTAAAACTGCATCCTCCCTCAGTCATGCTCCATGCTCCCGCCTCCCTCACACATAATTTTTGCTGGTCTGAAAGAGATCAGCCAATAAAAAACAGTTTCCAACTTTTACGCGTTTTCATTGGTTAGATTAAATGCCGGTCATATTACCCGGGAGACCAGCTACGTAATTGAAAACACAATTTGTCTTTATCCATAAGCCTTTTCGTACACCTTTTATAATTTACTTGTATATGTTTCAAATATTTAGCCATTCACTACCTCATGTGTTTTTTTAAACACTTGGCATTTTCACTTCGGTTGAGTCTTCTAAAAAAGGCAATTAATAATATAGACAGACATCCTTAGGGTTATTTTTGGATGCCACCTTTGTTAACCTTTATTTACCTTCAAAGCCTGACTTCACATTTATAACAATGTCCAGATTTGAAGCTTTTCTTATTTTAGACATCGACGGTACATTTGAACCCTGGAGGTCGCACCATTGCAGTCTGTCTTGTGGAGTTTTTCCTTGCGTCGTCTTTGATTTTCAGATATTTATAACATTTATAACGGCGCACTTCCCAGGCACTGCCCTGACCGGGGGCTCTTCTATTTCGTGGGGTTTCTGTTTTTGAAAACAGCCCAGGGTGATGCAGATGTTAAGCAATGGCAGCACACTCTGCCCAATAAAACATATTTTACTTGACTACTCTTTAATAGTAATTTAGTTTGCCCAATTATTTTACCCCCCTTATTTAGAAAGTCCTCTCCTCAGCACATCTCAAGAGAACTAAAGGTCTTCCTCCTATCCCACAACCAAGTGCCTGTTTGCACCAGAGGCTTTGTGGGGGATGACCAAGCAGCCCCTGCAGGACAAAGGCCAGTCCTACAGGTCCACTTTGAGCTCATGGGACACCAGGCCAGTTGCGTCTGCTGTGTTGCGTGGAGTAACTTTTGAATAGAACTTTGCACAACCGGGCCGTGAATCTGCTCCCCTGGTTCTAACTGACGCTGCACATCACATATGCTTTTAAAATAACAATTTGAGAAAGGAAATTGAGTTTTGTATTGTAAAAAGGCACTCTTTAAGTAGACCAGGGTTTGTGGTTGGTTATATAAGTGGCCCACTTGATCGGCAAGAGCTTTTCACATTTAAGAAATAAAAAGCAGTCAGATCATTAAGGATGGACTTAAAATATCCTTTTTAAAGTACTAGTGCTGCTATGAAGTTTTAGCCTTGCATCAAAAACCATATTGCATGTTACAATGGAAAACCAAAATAATCATTATTATTAATTAAATTCAACGCAGAGATATCTCTTCTGTATCGTTACTCTACAATACCAAACGAATAAAACTACTATATATTATACCTGGAGTTTTAAATATATTCTGTGTGCAGTGAAGTGTTTTTAAAGATGCAAAAGGGTTAAAAATCTGTTAAAATCTGTGTGTGTTACACATTATACATTTTGCATTAGAATAAATGCCTTTGCTTCTGGAATGAGAATTATATTCATACCTGTCCATTTTTTTTTCTGCATGGAGGTTGCAGTATCATATCGTCTTTCCAGTAACAAACTGTTTGCTGTAAATTGAGTGATTTCGTTGTTGTCATGTTTGACTGAACACTGTTCATCCGTTTGTCCCCTTTCTAGTCTTTATGAATATAATAATGAAAAAAAAAAACTAATTACTGACCAAAACGGCCAGTCACAGATGTCCACCAGTGTACTTAGAGATACATAATTAGTCAAAACCATATGAGCACCTTCATAACTGGGTTTGTTTTTCATGCATATTCAGCTCTCTCTGGCTGTGAACACGCCATGAAAAGCAGCTCTATGGTTACAGCTGCACTTCAGTCAATGGGTGCAAAATGCATTCCCAGAAACAAATTGTTGCTACAGCAACTGTTAGTGCTTTTTTAAGGTTATGACTGCCTGAACAGTGATATCAGTGTATCTACCACCAATGTTATGGGACAGAAGACCAAAAAGACCAAAAGAAGCATACTTTAACCTTACTAAATACCTTCTGCAAGCCGTTACAAGACAGGCTATACTGCGTTAGTTTGTGATGTTGCCTGATCTGTTTCACAGATCTTGTGAAGCAGATCACAGCTCACACATACACAACCTGCCAGATGTCCAACAATAATTTAAACGTCAGTTTGATACATTGATTTTTTTTTTTTTTTTTTTTTTTTTGTTAAGTTTTGTTTGTGCTTGAAAATGACTACTTGCTTTTTATTGTGACGTGGAAGATGAGGTTTGTACATGCCCTTGGGCTTATTAATTATACAGAGTCTTGAGAAACTAGCCTCAAGCTGGAAAGATTGCTGAAGGGAAGTCATGCTTTTTCTCTGGGGTGTTGTTAAGGTCTGCAAAGGTCATTGATGAGACAGAGAATTTATATTTCTCAGACTCGCTGTCAAAGTGAAGGTTGACATCAGTGTGGAGTTGTCATCCTGTATCTTAAGACCAGAAGTGACTAATAATCTGTGTCACTGCCTTCTGCCTCTCAGTAAGCCAAGCTTAACGTTGAATTTAATTTTTTCTGGTTGGATTTTGTTCAAGTAGTGTAGCAGGTTTATTATTGGAGTCAAATTTTGCATATTTGTCACTGTGCAGCTGGTTAAGCCCTAGAGGATAATTGCCATATTCTTTCAAACCGTGGTATGCATCAATAAAGAAACACAGCTGTCATGTCTGTAGCTCTTCTCTTGTCCCACACTACATTTAATTACAAAGTACAAGTCTTGCAGTGCTTTGAAATGACAAAGGCCCTTCATTATTGGCTTTCATGTGCAGTATTGTGTGAGTTTATGAAGAATTCAGTCTTTTATTCCTGCAAAGAAGTTTAGCTTGGGCTGGTTTCTAAAACTCATTCTCAGCTCCCTCAATATTATTACGTCACGCATTGACTCTGCTGCCACCTCCTGAATCATCCTTGAAGTGTATTGACTGCTGCTATATCTGAATCAAAGTGCATTGGCAATATTTTTAGATTTGTGACGCAGCCCCCCAAAGACGCACATCACTCAGGTATAAAAAATGAAATGAGTAAACTCTAGACACTTAGCTGTTCCCAAGGCTGTTCTTCGTGTGGACCAGAGATGGGGAACGTTTTTATTTATTTGTTTGTTTGCTTGTTTGTTTGTCTTGTTTGCAGTAATCTGAGAATTCTTGCCTGAAACCTTGTCGCCTGTTTTATTGGCGTTTTCAAGGTTTTAAAAGGCTTTGCTGCCCTGTTCACTGCTTAAACTGAAGAAGGTGCTGACCGAAACTTTAGTATGCTTGATATTGTTTAGTTATTTGCAAAATGTGTAACTTCTGTCTGCTTCATAGCATGACTGTAAATGAATGTAAACTTGGTTGGTATAAGTAACTTTCAGTTCTTATATATTTGAACAGGAATAGCTCTTCCTGCTAGTTAATTTAAATGAATAGACAGCAGTTTTTCATTAAGAGCATACATCTCCTGCAGTAATTGTAGATGCAAAACTAATATATTGTGATACTGTATATATATATATATATATATATATATATATATATATATATATATATATATATATATATATATATATATAAATATATCTGATATTATAATGTTAATATCCTAATTAAATAAATAAAACAAAAAGCAAATGTACAAGATTAAAAGGAACTCGTGCAAGCGTGAATAAGATTTTTTTTTTTTTCTATTTCAAGCATGAGGCAATCTGTCAAAGGCTCTGTCTTGCACTAGTATGATAATAAATGTGCTAAGCATAGTTATATTTACATTAAGAACTGCTTCACTGTAATATTAATTTAACTGTAAAGCTTATATCAGGTGGGTGGTTGGCGTGTGGAAAATATGGTAACAAGAGCCAATAAAACATGGCTTTGTAGGCATTGACAGGAATAGGAAGGTCGTGTTCATAACCTAGCACAAAATGTCACCACGTTTTAGGAAACAAACAACGGTTAATATTCCACCAGACATCTGGCTATTAAATATAACCAAGGACTTTGCCAATTATATGGTTTTTGTTGCACATAGATGCAGTGTTCACGGGTGAAAACGAGGCAAAAAGATCAGATGCTGCAGAAACAAAAAAAAAAAAACACAAAAAAAAACATACCTTTTCATCTGTGCCGATGATGGTGAAGGTTTTAATGTGCACTCTGGGTGGTTTTGTTGTTTTGTACAGTAGTAATTCAATTGCATTTTGAAAAAGCATGGTACTTTCACATGTTGTGGTTGGGTGGAAAAAATGTAGGTGGATCAGTGAATCATAACTTTTTTTATATCATGATATATGAATACCACTGACAAAGCAATGTCTTTAAATACAAGCTTGCATGTCTCCATCCTTGACAACTTCGTCTTTTTAATTGTTCTATAAAAGATTTCTGTAGGTTGCTGAGTGTGGGTACAAACAATTAAACCCAGTTTTTTTTTTTTTTTTTTTTTTTTTTCTGGAGAAAGCTTGTGGGATTATTAAAACATAGTTCTCCTCTGAGTTTTCCATGCTTTGTGGAGTTATTAGTTGACAGTATTTTTGCATGATTCCTCCACTGAGCCATGCTTAATCCGTAAACATATTTTTGGTTATTACACATTTAAAAAAAAATATTTGGAAACAAATATACGTGACGTAATTTTTATGAGGAACTTTATTTTAAAGAATAATTATTGCAATTACATGTATTTAATCTTTGGTTTGGTTATTTTTATTGTATGTTTTTCCTTTCTAAACAAATCATGTTTCTAGCAGCTTGGAGTAAAAGATTTTGAGACATTGGCCTAAGTGTCGTAAAATTAAATTCTTTTTTGTCACCAAAAAAAGGCCAGTTCTTTTCATGGAACAGAAAGGTCATGCTGTATTTGTAAAGGATGGAAAAGATACCTTCACAATGTAACATTTAGAAAGTGGAACTTCATTTAGAAGAGAAAAAAACTATTCCCTGGGATCACTAGTGAATATTTCCTTTTAGAGGTTTTAGTGGCTCTATATGATTTATCAAGGTTGTTGCCGTGTAAGCCACTGATTTTAAAATGTCAGAGGTCTCTAAACTTGACGTATAATTCATTTTGGCTCGTTACAGATTGTGAATAGTATTCTTCTTTTTACTTTAAAGATATTACTTTCCTAAATATGATTTAATTAAGCTATTAAACCAAAACAGATTAGCTCACTGATCTAAAATTATATGTATGTGTGTGTGTGTGTGTGTGTGTGTGTGTGTGTGTATATAAATAAATGATCCCATCCTCACATGCACAATATTAAAAGATAGTTGCGATTTTTTAAATACTCTTATTGAAGCAAGAATACTGTTTGTGAGCCTATAGCACATGAGAGAGAGAGAGAGAGAGAGAGAGAATATTCAATTAGCATCTGTTGTGATCCTGCACTGTCGGTGCTTGAACTGCAACTCTGCCTTCGAGGAAGATAATCACTATTCAATGTTGTAGTGAAGAAGGCTGCTGATGCAGCTACCTTAGCTTGGGAGGTTGGCGTCTTGATGTTTTATAGCTGTGTGCCTCACGCTGTTCAGAGTCACATGGAACACCAGGCAGAGTGGAAGAGCGCAATGTTGAGCTTTCCTTCAGCAGACCAGTTTCAGATCTGAGGGGGCTGCAGATGTTGAAACTAAATAGGGCCAGAAGGGAAAACAAACTAAAGACGGTTACTGAAATCCTACAGGGAGAGAATTCTGTCCTTCCGGAAAGATTAGTGTAAGTATAGAGAACTGCAGGGGGATTTATAGGTTAAATTGTTTGGGGAGGGGAGATAAATGAGTAGCATGCTGTTGTGGTTTTGCAGGTTTAAACCGTGATGCTAATGTGTCTTTCAGATTGCTGGTGGTTTTAGAGTGATTGTACTTTCCACATGGTTTTCATCCATTGTGGTGTTTTGCAGCATTGCTGAACTTTGATTTGCTGTGGTATATATTGTAAGTCTCTTGTGTTTGCAGAGTGCCACTGTATTGAAGAGCTGCACATCTGTGGAGATAGGAAGAGCAGATCCTTATTTGTGTTCCTCTTATGCAAAATGATCTGTTCATTTTAATTATATATATTTTTTTAAATGCATTTAAAATGTATTTGAATTTTGATATGTATATATATATATATATATATATATATATATATTATATATATATATATATATATATATATATATATATATATATATGGTTGCATTAATATTGGATATGATTATCCTTATATTTAAAAGAATAGAGACCCCTAAGACAAGTTATTTTTTTCTGAAGCATCCCCAATGTAAATTAAAGCGTGTTGTGCAGAAATGTCAATTTTAGTGTGACGCTTGTCAGAAATTGCATATGTTGTTTTTCATAATACGATACAACAACACAGGAGGATACTGTAGAGAGGCAGAGAACATTAACTCAAAGTAGGCCAAAACATTTGAATAATTCATGACAAATGTGGTGTTCATTACTGTCTCTTTTGTTACAACAAAAGAGTACATAAGACTGACGAGTGCTCCTCTCTGTCAATAAGAAATGTCTCTTCCAAACAGAAATGGCAGTAACTAAAATGAGTGAAGAAGCCTCTAGGCATGATTGTCTCCCCCATGCACTGCAGCCT
Organism: Polyodon spathula; assembly: GCF_017654505.1. Taxonomy (NCBI): domain Eukaryota; kingdom Metazoa; phylum Chordata; class Actinopteri; order Acipenseriformes; family Polyodontidae; genus Polyodon; species Polyodon spathula. The sequence continues at coordinate 38,620,483 of NC_054544.1, forward strand.
GTAATGCTGCACCGTGTCCAAAATATCCACTTACTTGAGCCTTGGGCTTGAAATAGTGACCTAAGAGGTATCCGTTTAATAAGGTAGATTTGCGATTTGTGGATTTTTACATTGATAGGAATGTAACCCTGTATTACCTCCACAGCTGTGTTAATCTGGTGCTACAGATTAGAATTAGAGAGCCGTGCTTTGTAGTGACAACATTACCTGTGCTTAGAAACACCTGTGAGAGAGGTGTAGCACACACATGTGTGATACAAAATGTCATCCCTTACTTTTATTCTGTTGTAAATATTGATTTATAAAAGCTGTGTCTCCCTGTTGCAAGTCTGTTTCAGTCAAAACAAGCATAACAGGAGATCTGACCAATTTTGATAGAAGGCTGAAAGTAAGGCTTTTGGTTGGCAGGTGCTTCTGTATCCATGACTGCACAGGTGATCTATCTTGAGGAATAGTGTCAGAAGAGGCTGGTCATTCTGGAGTCTCTGATCTGAAGAAGACCTATATTGAGATGATCAACATGCAAATATCCGACATCTCTTTTGATCCCATTCTTTCCAGAATACAGTCGGTTTGAAGCCAAAATCCATGATCTACGGGAGCAGATGATGAACAGCAGTATAAGCTCAGGATCTGGGTCATTGCGGACCAGCCAGAAGAGATCACTCTATGTCAGGTAAGAACTCGGCCCGTGGTGCAGGGTTTCCCCCATTGAAAAAACAAGATGGCACGCATGCTGTTGACTTGTTGATGAAACTTGTTAAGAAACTTCTTTAGCATAGGAAATGCTGATATCAGATTATCATTTTAGAGTAAATAGAGGCTGTCTGACGGACTCTCTCTCTCTCTCTCTCTCTCTCTCTCTCTCTCTCTCTCTCTTTCTCTCAAATAAGAAATTTAAAAAAGAAAAGGATATATATTTTAGGTACTTTAAAAAGGTAGAATAATTGATTACAAATCAATTATCAGGATGTTTCGGACTATAAGTCCTTCATTGGCTGAATACAAAAAAAACAGTACTTTAAGAAGTTGATAAAAAACAAACAAGTAGTCTTTTAACAAAATTCCAGGATGTTGTTGATATTAATGATCTCAGAAGAGAATGTTCATTCCAAGTGGGTGCAAAGTGCCCAGTTTGAAAATAAGTTCACATTCTTTTTGCTTCCTGACAGCGTTGGTTCCATAACAATGAACTACCCCACAAACTGTGATGTCTTCTATAGTGTGGTCATCTCTGTTAAAATGTTTGACGACAGGAAAGGTAGAGGTGTTAATTTATATACTTCTCAGATGTTCCACAAAGCGATCAGCTAAGTAATGCAAGTAAAAGTATCATGGATAGTAAATGAGGATTTTGCTCCCTTAACTACTGTGTTGCTGTGAATGTATTTACAAGCAGCACAGTGTGACCTGTTGCATGGAAACGTACCCATAGGACCGTCTAGATTGGGTTGAATGTTACTGTGGACCAGATGCTCTCTTAGATTTTTGTCTCTTCTGTATGACATTAGAGGAGGATTATTGAAAATGGGAGATTATTGAAAATGGGAAGGATCTTCTTGAAGAATGCTAAAATTTCATTTTATGATGTGTTGTACTTTTTTGGTCATAGGATGATAAGTAAGAACAAGGGGAATACTATTGTTGGTATTCTGTGTTTTGGTTTTGTACAAAGCATCCTTTCTGTGTATTGTTGATACACTTAACTGAGCTTCTCTAAGTATAGTGTCTGGAAACCCACAGTTTTTGAAGAATGCACACATGTCATTTGTTTTATTCAAAAAATTCCTACTACAAATGCATCTCAGTCTTAATAATTGGGAGTATGGAATGGAGCTGCGACGAGCTTTGGGATGTGAGGAGTCGTATCTTAGATAGGAATGACAGTCTGTATCTTTGAAGAAAATTTTAGTATTGATGGTACATTTAGAAACTGTGACTGTAATGTCTAAGAAAGGAATTTGTCTAGAAATGTTCCATGTATACTTTAGAGCTGGATGAGACTGGTGAATAAAATGCATGAACTCCATTAAATCTTCAGTAGTGTTAACTGAGATGCCAAATATGTCGTCAATGTATAGAAGATATAAAATTGTCCCTTGTACTGTTGAAAAACTTTGTTTTCAATCCATTCCATAAAAAGGCGTAGGAGGGCCCCCTTTTTATTCCCATACTGACACCTCTAACTTGTTTATAAAAATCTCCATTAAAGGAGAAACAATTCAAAGAAAGAACGAGTCGGGCTAGTTGCAAAAGAATATCGGTTGCAGATTCTTTTACTGTCCGTTTATCAAGGAAGTATTTTAGTGTTTGTAAACCGTCACTGTTGGGGGATAACTGTGCAGAGGCTTTTGACATCCATTGAGAAGAGTTATATTTTCAATGTTACCATTTAAAGAAAATGATCTATTTGCAAAAAATAGATCAAGGTAGAGATTATCTCTCTCTCTCTCTCTCTCTCTCTCTCTCTCTCTCTCTCTATATATATATATATATATATAGAGAGAGAGAGAGAGAGAGAGAGAGAGAGAGAGAGAGAGAGAGACACCGTATTCAGTTGTGATGAAACCTTCTAGAACATTTCTAGTTTTATTCTACTCTAACCCTTCTCTTTGACAGTTTGTGAATGTCATGTACAATTTATTTTTTTTTTTTTGGATATGTCCACATTTATCAAAAAATAAGCTGCTCCTGTATTTTTGTGACTATTTTTAAAAAATAGCTATAATCTGTATAAGCTAAAGACTATAACCAATCCTTGTCTGTGTGTATATATGCTGTCCTGCACATGTATTATCTATATGTACAGTATGTGCCTAGATTTACCTTGACTTATCTTTCCTCACCAGCCCAGCTTCATTCCAAAATCGGATTTTAATTTAGAATAAAAACCCCTGGAACCCGTTATGGAAATAAAGTGCTGAACTGCAGATAAAACGTTTTTTTGGGGTTTGTTTTTTGCCCAATCTGAAATTAGATCCATTCATTTGTCATCCGTCTTGAATGTCATATGTAAAGCCCCCTGGGCACCTATAATTGACTGTGTTTAAATAGAAGGCAGCTGACACCTTCAGGAGCCCTGCACTGAGGGAGGGAGGGGGGGGGGGGCTGCTTGAGAGGATGTGTTGTGGATATTCATGTATTGACGTCAAATGTTTTTGTCATGCAACGTTCTGTGCTGCAGGGTGCTCTCAGGGTTGTTAAAGGCATCAGCTGGAATGACGCCTTGATTAGTCTATCCATTCACCATTGCTAGAAACACATCAGCCACACTTTACCACAGATGATTATTCAAAACGTTTAGGTGAACAAATCTTTTGACAAAACTGTCATCTTCAGTGTCTTGTTCTGCTCCACTTTGTACCCTCAGGTGTTGAGAGAAAGGGTTCAAATTGAGATACTTTTTGTTTTGTTTTTTTCCCTCGGAGACAAAAGTATGTTTAGGCTGCAGTCACTCCCAGGCTGTAGACCCCATTAGCATGCAATATACTGAGGCTGCTGGAATGACGCACTGCATTAAATGAGTAGTGCAAAATTACACCATTAGAAGAGTAAGTGAATGTTTGGTTGATGCTTTGGGGTTATTTACTCATTGACGCCTCTTTTTTTGAAAAGAAAATCACCTGTTAATGTTAAAGAAAATAACTGCCTCCTTCTATCTTAGGGCTTCTGTCGCAGCATGTCTGATGGTGGTCTGTGTTCCCACAATAGCGCTTATGTATTCAGGAACACTGGTTTTCAGATAAGCTTCCTTTGACTTGTGGTTCCAACCATACCATCATTTCCCCCCCTGGTCTATTTTCCATATCCCTAAAGTGATCTTTAAACCAGGCTATACATTTACCTTGAGGATTGTTATCTGTTACTTAAACAAACTGAAAACGAAACAGCTGACATGGGTATCATGAAGCAATCTGACGCGTTACTTTACTTTAGCACAGAGCTGCTTTTGGTAAGCAGTCAATATGGTTAATGGCTGAATCATTTTACCTGCTATTAAGAACTAACATGGACAGAAACAGTGGAATATCAGGTGATGCACAGTAGCATTGATGGGCAAAAAAACCCAAAAACTTTTGACCTTCACAGCTAAATGTATTCATTATAGGCTTTGTGGGATGAGTTTCTGGCTTTTTCTGTAAAGGGTTGGAATGTTGGAATACACAGTTAGTTATTATCCATGCTTTTACAGCAGATGTGTAAGACAGGTTCGCATGATTTGGTGACTTGTAATTCTCAGTGCTTATAATGGGAATATGCTTCTTAAAAGCACACACATTATGAGTGTTAAAGCACACACATTGAGTATTAAAGCACACACAATATGTGTTTTTAAAGTCCCAGTGTCCCACAAAATAGCTTTCAGTTTTACTCTAAAACCCTTACTGTACATTCTTATAGTATTCTGATTGTAGCGTCTTCAAATAAGAGATTTCAAGATGTTTCAATAATGGAAAGGGACAAAACCGTCGCTTTTTTTATGTTTGTAACACATCCAGTTTTTATAGTACGATTGAGTTGGAGTCCGCAAATTCAAATAATTATTTCAGTACTTTGAGAAATAGTCATTACTCAAAAACATTACTTCACAGCAGATTACTGGGTCACATTGTAAAGCAATTGGCTGAATGCACTTGCCTACAACCAGGAAACACTTAAGGGTGCGTCTTTGGGAGGCGTATGGTTCCAAACAAATCATAAGCTGAGAGAAAGTTCACAATGTCTCCCATTCCTCGTTCCTCATGTGCCACCCTACCGACTTCAGTGGTGTTAACCAACAAATTCACTAGCTGTTTTATAATGGATGTCCCTTATTTAAATTAACATTCCCCAGTCACTTACTGAGTCAATATGGGACAATTTTGCAATTGTTTTAGGTGAAATGGGACGTTTTTAAAGACTTCACATTTTAGAATTGCAGAATCAGTTCTTGGGTGCAATTTGTAGTGTACATGAGTGGAACGCAATAATGTGGAAATGCATCCCCTACATTACCTGTTGCATCCTGCAGTGTTAATTTAATTAAATGCAGAGATTTCTTCACCTCCATACAAATGGGTAAGAAGCTGCAAAAAGGTGCAAGACATACCTATTGTGTTTCAACTGTAAATTGCCACCATAAGCAATAATTAGTCATTGGCATTAACATTCAAAACAGTACAGCCTATTGCCTTTCTAGAGTGCAAATGATTGACGACCAGTTGATGCAAGAAAAGACTCCCTTTTTGGTAACCTAATTTGTAATTGCAAATTAGATCGCATAGCAACAGTATAAAGCAGATGGAAAATGTTCATTTTCTAATACAAAATCCACTACCATTGTTCCTTAGACTAAATGCCAGCTATTGTGGCTAAAAAGTAAACTACTACCCACAATAAGAAGAAAAATGAGTCATATACTGCACAAAAAATAATTATTCCCTTACAACTACACACCAGCTGACAGCTGTTTACAAAGAATATGGCAGTAAGAGCCATGGTAACAAGTGCATCCACTGTCGCAGGGCTCTGTTGATGATCTGCTTTTCCCAGCCATATATTAATCTTCATGAACAAGCAAAGTGTCAATTAGTGGCCCATAAACCACAGGGCATTGAGGATGCTGATGTAAGGGGCTTTTTAAATTAAAAACATAAATTAGTCATTGCCTGATATCGCCACCAGTTGATTAATGGACCTAGATTTTTTGCTTTCAAAAAGGCAGTGTTGTCTTAAGCAAATTCTACTATAGCCACTCAACCTGAAAGTGCCTCTTAAGGAGAGAATCGATTCGTAATCCTAGGACAAAATGATCTTGATCAGTCTTGCTGAAGACCAGCTTTTATTTTTATGTTGCTGTCTTGTACCCCACAAAGATGGTACAGTACATGGTATGTGTGCATTGAGGAGCACAGAAGGTAAGGCTGCATTATTTGTATTAGGGTACTACTATTTGTACAAAGCCATTTACTCAGCCCTGGGCTTCAGAACCCCCCTGAAAATGCTCAATCTGCAGTGAATGGACACATATCAGAACAGGTTTATTATTGGGAGACATTTGTGCATCTGTAGGGTAAGAAATGCAATTAATAGCTTAATCTCCTGGTACCTGCTCATATATTTAATTCATATTCAAGGGTGAGTTTCTAACGCAAGGTGTATGATGTTTAGTTGCTCTTCTAATAAAATATAATTGCAAACAGATACAAAGAAAACCCTCTGTTAATAATTACAGGATTGATACATAAATAAAATAAGTTAATAACAAAATTAGACGAAATGAGGCTATCAGAATACATTTATAATGGAACACACACAGAATCAGAATATGTACGTGAACATGGAATACAAATTAAAAGAAAGCACCATTGGACTCTTCCAGAGAGAAGAAGCAATTGGTTAGACGTGTATATTGAAGCAGTTAGAAATGAAATAGTAACAGACCTACGAAGTAAAGATAAATTTAACTAAGAATGAAGAAGAAGCGCTAAAGGAATTAATAGAGGATGATAGTTTCAGGAAATAGCTGAAAATCAGCTGCAGCCACTTGTTGAAATCTTACCTCCTCATGTTAAAGATACAACAAGTTGTCTGAAAAGGATTAATAATATAAAGGTTAAACTTCCAGAGAATACCATTTTATTTTGCATGGTTGTAAAGTCCCTGTACCCTAGATAAGAACATGCTATCTACAGAAGAAATATTAAATATGATCAAGAAAGTTTTAGAAAATAGTTGTTTTACATTTGGAAATAGAAATTATGAACAGAATGATGGCTCAAAACTAGGTATTAATTTTGCAAGCATGTATATGAGTAAATAGGAGGAAATGTTATTGAGTAAACTAAACAAGAAGCTATTAGAATATGTAAGATATGTGGATGACATATTTGGAATATGGACACATGGAGATGAATCTCGTGTAGAGTTTCATAAATTAGCAAATGATATCCACCCTAACATTTTGGTGGATTATAGGTTGACAAAATCTAAAATCGAATTATTAGACACCTTAGTTAAACTTAATCAAGGATCTATTGAAACATATCTTTTAAAAAAAAAACTGATATGCATCAGTACCTACATATGTCATCTGCACATCCTAGCTATTCTAAAAGAGCAATTCCTAAATGATAAATAAATAAATCTTAAGAGGATGTAAATAATTAATTATTGAGAGAGAATTGAGAAAAGTTGACAAACTCAATAGGAATGAACTACTTGATTATAAGGGAAGACAGGGTTAAGAGAGTACCATTAAAAATTACATATTCCAGATTTTTTGCCCAACATTTCAAAAATTGTTTGAAAGCATTTATGTATAATAATTCAGAAAAAATTAAAATAATATTTCCAAAAGCACCGATCGTAGCTTTTAGAAGGGATGCAAATTTGGCTGACATTTTAGTCCACAGTAAACATAAAGGGATTAAAGATACATTAAGGGACATTGAAACACGTAAAAGCACATGTAAAGTGTGCAAATATATTGGTAGAGATGAAAGTGAAATTGCAAATAAAGAAGATAAATATCCAGTCTTAAAATATTCGTCATGCAAGGAGAGCAACCTTGCATGTGGTATATTTTGCATAAAATGTAATCAAGTAAAATATGTAGGAGAGCCAGGTGCATCGTTATATAAAAGAATACAGAACCACCTATCAAATCTAAGAAATAAAAGAATACATAACCACCTGCCAAATCTAAGAAATGAGAGTAAATGAACCAGTAGTTTAACACTTTACAGAGAACAGACACACCATAGATGACTTGAAGTTTGTATTTTCAGAATGTGTACAGTATGGAAGAATAAAAGAAAATAAATGGATAAATAGACTAGATACCATGATGCTTAAAGAGAAATAAATGTGTGGTTACCATGGCATCAGAAGCCTATAAATATCTCCAAAGGTTTGTTTTCAAACACACTTTGCCTTGACAAACTGGATCTTTTGAGCAAAAAAAATAAATAATTGTATTTTTTTTTTTTTTTTTTTAACTTGATGCTTGGAGGGGGTGTCATGGTGATCTTTTACCTCTGGAGGCCTGGATTCCAGTATGACAAATATCTCAAAAAAATCTAAATCGCCATTTTTGGTATAGTCAGGCAGGCTTGAGGCTGATAGAGCCACAGCTAGTGTTTCCGATCTGTGGATGAATAGTGAGCACTTGAACTCTAGTGTTGTCTAACATTCACAACAGAGCACATGCATGTGACCTTTTATACATTGGTGAGCATAGTAAACAATGTATTAATACGAACTCAACCCTGTGTATAATTTCCTTTTTGTGCATCCGCGGTGTTCTAGGTCAATAATGTTACTATTCTTGAATGTCTTTACGTTGCTGTTGTCATGAACAAGTTCACTGCCACAGGTTTTTTAACACTTCAGTTCTTTTAGTTGTTTGCTACTGTTCTGATGAATAAAAATATATATTACTTGTGTCGACTGTTAAGAGAATAGTTAAAAACACAGATTTGAGGAATTGAAAAATAACATGTGGTTCTTCACCTCTTATCATACACTCCTAGCCTACTGTTGACATTTCGGACTGCATTTGACTGTTATCCAATAAACTACATTTTATACAATGTGTGATTTATTCTGTGATCTTGAGAACCCTTTATATGTGCGTGCACTGGTTTATTTGTCTCTTTTAGTGCATTCCATCTATTATCATTACAGTATTATTATAAAGAAGCCATAAAGGGGTGTGAAACAGCTGCAACAGCTAACAAAGTTCTCTTAGTCACCTATCCATCATTCATAGCCTAGGTCATAATGTGACAAGACAGAGGACCATTTTCCTAATCTCTTAATGTCGTTCAGCAAAGAGGTCTGTGCAGCCTTTCTTCTTCCCTTTTAAGTTAATAATGTCTAACAGTGTATTGTTGATGCAGGAATGCCAGGCTGGCAGCCACTGTAGGGGATGAAGTGGTTATTTCAGCTCCAGTTCTTCCAGCAGAAGACACAGCAGTGCCCTATTTAATGGATCTCTCCAGGAGATTAAATGTCTGTATTAAAAAATATAAAAATGCAGTCCCTAGAGAAAATCCAAAATGTTACAACATATAAACTTAGCACTTACTGTTTCTTTATTCAACATCAAAAAAGAGATTATAAAGAAAACACAAGGGACCGTCTTAAAAGTAGTCTTTGGTCTATATATACAGGTGACTTATCATGGAGAAATGTATAGGGTGGTTATAAGGTCACTGTGTTGACTGCAGTAAACTAAACTATTCAGTTTACACAAATTAAAGATACACAATTCACACAACAAAAAGGTAAATCTAACATCCCAAAGCTGCATAATTAAACATTACTTTGCAACAGCAGTGCTCGTAATTTAGGAAGTCATACCAAATACTGTTCAAGCTGCAATAAAACAAATTAAGAACATATTTAAACATAACTTGAGTCTTTAGAGAATGGCAGATAGTTAGATAAACTAAACCTTGTACTGTACATTTTAAAACTTGACCCCCACAATGAAGGCCAATCGACCTTCTATACTGGTTTGACTGTGCTTCAGTGTTTTGGAAAGTAGTAGCAATAGAGGTAGAATGTTTCTTTGTTTTGTTTTTTTGGGGGTTTTTTTTGATAAAATGTTTCTTATCATCTTTAATAGCCGTTGTAATCATAATTAGGACTGTTCTGCTTTTGTGTTTCAGTGACTTCACAGAATCTAATGTTTTATTGTGTCGTTCTCAAATGTTTTTATTCTAGAGCTCTTTTTGACTATGATAAGACCAAGGACAGCGGGCTCCCGAGTCAAGGGCTGAACTTCCAATTTGGGGACATTCTGCATGTTATCAATGCCTCTGATGACGAGTGGTGGCAAGCACGGCAGGTCACGCCAGATGGAGAGAGCGAAGAGATTGGAGTAATCCCAAGCAAACGCAGGTGAGCTCAGCGTTTTAATTAGGTTTTAAATTCCCTCCGTTAAATCTCTTCCTGTCTGACTCCACGTGGAGATCAGGAGGAGATGTAAAAACAAAAAAAAAAAGTTGGGTGGGTTTAAGCTCTGTCCACAAAGTAAAGTTTCTAAATCTGCTTGTATCATCTAATATGCAGCATAAGCAGTGAAACACAGTTTCAAATACTGTGCATTACAATGTATGTAATGTAATTACAATGACATCCTCTAGGAAAGAGTACAGTTCACCACTTCAAAGAAGCAGTGATTGAAATCCTGATTTTCTTCCATAAATCATCCTTTCTAAAGTTACAGCATTAAAACGCTAGCAGTTTTCCATCCACTGTATAAGAGAGAATTCCCAGATGCTGCATTGATCATTCATCCTGGGTGGCACAGCAATAATATAGTATTCTAATATATTCGTTAAAAAAGGAACACATTTTTTCCATATTGCTGCCATTTGTGGTGCTCCTGTAAAGCTCAGACGCCCCCCCCCCCCCTAAAAAATTAAATAAAGGACCAAAGGTATGTATTTATTTACTGTACTGTGTTTTTGCAATATGCATATATAAAATATAAGCTCTTGTAATATTGAAGTGAGGGGAGTGCTAAGTGATGTATATTTTCTGGGGAAGCATTTCCAGTTCATCCCAGGAGCTGTACATTTGCATTCCGTTATCTTTTTAAGAGTGTGTGTGTGCGCGACCTACATTTTAGCAGAACCTGGAGGATCCAGCAAGACACCAAGACCTCACAATTAAGTTTTGGGAAATGTTTTTAAAGTAAAAGCAAATCTATGTCCTCTGCGTCAGGAGTTTTGAGGCTGCTGGCACAGTTGCTTAATGTATTTAGCGTGTCAATCCTCTGCACTTTTGGGCCTGCAGTTCAGGACACCGCAGGGGACTGGAGCTCGTGCTGCAAGGGCTCGGGAAGCCCCAGGTCTCTGTTCTGTCAGCTCACGGCTGTCTTCCTGAGTAACAGGCAGGGCAGCGTGCCCCTGCCACGATTAAAAGTTGGAGCTTTGACTAAGCCCTAACTGGATAAAAGCCGTGTTCTGATGAACCGGCAGCAGGGCTGGGGGAACCTAGAGCAGCTCCATTCCCATTAAGCAGTGATCAAGGACGATGGCAAAGGAGGCGAAACAATGCAAGAGTCTCTCTTAAATAAAGATGAAAAGTTTGAATCCCGGGCCTGCCCGTTTGTTTGGGATCTGAATGATATCAGCAAAGGGGATAAAACAAATAGGATTTATTACAGCTAGTTGCAGATAATGTTCAGAACCAAGCTGAAATATCGGCTGAAAAATTTAGCACAATATTCAAACATTTGTTTTTCAAAACAACCAATTGAGACCATGTTTGTCCTGTGTACATCCACAAAAAAGCTGACTTGTCATGCAAATTTTGGAAGATATTAAATGAGATTCATTAGATAAGGAATTCTAAGGGCCCCACTTAGAAGAACAAGAAACCCATGTTGTTTCTGTTGAAAATAACATGCAGGAGACATTGTTAAAAGTGCTGTGTGAAGACACTAAATTCTGTACAGCTAAGGTATATTATACAATGGTTTCTTTTTCCAAAATAACTTGCAATGCTCTTTCATAGTGCTGTAGCTTTCACATGAGAACATAAATAATATGACAATTTCTAAATGCTTACGGTATCTGTCTTGTAGAGCTTAGAGAAAGGTACCTGTTCACAATGTTTGTAAACCTGTTACCAGTGACTAGTTTGATTGCATGCATATCATCTTGGCAGTGGGATTCAATGATCAGAATATAGAACATCAAAGGGCTTTTCATCTGTCGGCTTTGTATTTCAGATTTTGTATTCATGAGGCTTCATGTCTGCGCAAAAGAGCACTAAACTTGAGTAAGATGAGCTGTCTTGTTTAAATTTAAATTGTCACATACATTAGTCGTTAGGAATGTTTCTGGGCTGTTGATGTTGTAGAGCAATGTTAGAAAGCAGCCGTGCTTTTAAGCTCTTGAAGAAAAAAGTTTGCAATATCTGCATATTGCAAGCTTCGAGTGTGTGTCTATATAAATAAATAAATAGATAGATAAATGCTCTGTATTTGTGACGACGCCTCAGCCAAAGTCTTGTTCAGCATTTACTTGGCTCTGCTTCTGCTTCTAATAATGCATTTAAAATAACTACAGATGAGACGCCTATAACAGCCAGTTCTTCATCTGTAATTAGTGGCGCCATCGTTTACTAAAGGTAATGACAGACAGAAGGAAAGAATCGACAGCACCAGCAGGGTCAGCGTAATCACCAGAAAAGCTACACACACTTCTAAACGTGGGAAGCATGTTGAGCTAGTTGCTCAGGTGTGGACCCGGCTTTAGCGAATGACAGTTGAGCTTCTTAGACACATTAACAAATGCGTTTAATGCATAGGATGTAAAGTGCAAATCAGCTGCATAATTGTTCTGTTTTTAAAAACTAAAGTTTTAAATTATTGAATCACTTTGACAATAACAATTTTCTTAATTTTATGTTACAGAAATCAATCCCAACTATATAGCAGTTATATAATACCAAATAATCTGAATAAGGGTTTAGGCTGTGCAACATGCTTATTTACTTCTGTTTCCCCTCTGGAGGTCTGGGTTCAAATCCATGTGAAATGGTTTTGGTGGTCTCGATTCAGCCATTCACAATTGCCTGTGTCTCCTTGATAGAGGCCTAGGACTCGCAGTAACGTTACAAACATTTGAAATAAACAAGTTGTTGGGTATTCTTCCGTTGTTTATTATTAGATAAGATTATTGTAATGGAATTTGGAGTAGGCGGCTTTGCGCATTGTCCCCACTGCCCAAGTACATTTCTAACCAATTGCCAGAGCTATTCTAGTATCGCTGTCCAGTGGTTAAAGAAACAGGCTTGTAACCAGGAGGTCCCCAGTTCAAATCCCAGCTCAGCCACTGTCTGTCTGTGTGATCTTAACCTCCTGTGGTTAGACGTTGTTGTAAGTGACTCTGCAGCTGATGCATAGTTCATACACCCTAGTCTCGTATCTTGTAAAGCGCTTTGTGGTGGTGGGCCACTATGAAAGGCGCTATATAAAAATAAAGGTTGTTGTTGTTATTATTATTATTATTATTATTATTATTAGAAAGCAGCAGTGCTAAAAGGACACACAGACTGCAGTGCTTTGTCAGAAAGACCCTAGGCTCTTTAATGTGATTTAACTGAAAATAATGTACTGTAACCTTTCTGAAGGACACATCCCTGCTGTAAAAGCATATAATTGATGTTGTCTTTGACACTGGGGCTTACCCATTATGACCAGTCAACTGTTTTGACAGTAATTGGACTTGGCAAATCCAGGCATGATTTTTTTTTTTTTTATCAGTTTTAGTTCTAGCGTTTGAGTCTACAATGCTATCTATCTAAAGGTGTATGTTTAATATCCATACTAAAATAAAAAATGGAAAATTATTAAGACCCTCATGTTTTAAATAGACCTGGAGCAAATTGTTTTCCATTGAAAGCTTTAATAGCTCATGTTTATTTGTTGATTCGTGAGCAGTTCCCCAAAGTACATTCAGTTGTATACCGTAACCACATTCATTGTTGGCCCATTTATTCCCACCCACACGGGGCTTGTGTCTGTTTACGTGCTGTTTCAAAGGCCAATAGTTTTTGTATGTCTATCTATCTAAATGTATTTATTTATTATTACAGATGTTTTTTTGTTTTTTTTTACTGAAGAGTTTACCTCCTTATTAGCACAAGTAATCACTTGTTCTCCTTTTCTCTGTTTCTTTACTGGTATTTTATACTTGAGTTAAAAGCTACTGCTGTTTTCTGGGAGAAAATCCATTTCTTTGGTGTAGCTCAGATTCACTGCATTGTTCCAGCTTCACCTAAGACACATGACTTCAGTAAATATCAGGAAGAGACTGTTAGATTTACTGCATTGTACTTTTAAAGTACAAAAAAAGAACCACAAGACCTTCAACATACAGTGGCTCTCAAAAGTATTAACCCCCCTTGGACTTCTCCACATTTTATTGTGTTACAACATGGAATCAAAATGGATTTAATTAGGAGTTTTTGCCACTGATCAACACAAAAAAAAAGTCCATAATATCAAAGTGAAAAATAAAATCTACAAATTGTTCTAAATGAATTACAAATACAAAACAGAAAATAATTGACTGCATAAGTATTCACCCCATTGAGTCAGTATTTGGTAGAGGCACCTTTGGCAGCAATTACAGCCATGAGTCTATTTGGATAAGTCTCTACCAGCTTTGCACATCTGGACACTGCAATTTTTGCCAATTCTTCTTTGCAAAATTGTTCAAGCTCAGTCTAATTAGATGGGGACCTTTGGTGAACAGCAATTTTCAACTCTCTCCACATATTCTCAGTTGTCTGGGCTTTGACTGGACCACTCCGGGACATTGACCTTTTTGTTTTTAAGCCACTCCAATGTGGCTTTGGCTGTATGCTTGGGGTCATTGTCCTGCTGGAAGATGAATCTTCTCCCAAGTCCCAGGTCTCTTGCAGACTTCAACAGGTTTTCCTCCAGGATATCTCTGAACTTTGCTGCATCCATTTTGCCCTCTGTCTTCACGAGCTTTCCAGGCCCTGTCTCAGAGAAGCATCCCCATAGCACGATGCTGCCACTACCATGCTTCACGATAGGGATGGTGTTCTCAGGATGATGTGCGGTGTTAGGCTTGCGCCAAACAGTGCTTAGCGTTTAGGCCAAAAGGCTCTTTTTTTGGTCTCATCAGACCATAGAATCTTCTTCCACTTGGTCTCAGAGTCATGTCTTCTGGCAAACTCTAGCCAAGACTTGATGTGAGTTTTTTTTTTTTCTACAATGGCTTTCTTTTTGCCACTCTCCCATAAAGGCCAGTTTTGTGAAGCGCCCGGGCTATTGTTGCCGTATGCAGTGTCTCCCAGCTCAGCCGTGGAAGACTGTAACTCCTTTAGAGTTGCCATAGGCCTCTTGGTGGCCCCCTGACTTGTGCCCTTCTCGCCCGGATACTCCGTTTTTGAGGATGGCCTGTTCTAGACAGATTCACAGTTGTGCCATACTCTCCATTTCTTAATAGTGGACTTTACTGTGCTCCGGGGGATATTCAATGCCTTGGAAATGTTCTTGTATCCTACCCCTGATTTGGTGCTTTTGAAGAACCTTATTCTGGATTTGCTTTGAATGTTCCTTTGTCTTCGTGATGTAGTTTTTGTTAGGAAATGTACTAACCAACTGTGGGACCTCCCAGAGACAGGTGTATTTAACCTGAAATCATTTGGAACACCTTAATTGCACACAGGTGGACTCCATTCAACTAATTATGTGACTTCTGAAGACAATTGGTTGCACCAGAGCTTATTTAGGTGTGTCATAACAAAGGGGGTGAATAATTATGCAATCAATTATTTTCTGTTTTATATTTGTAATTCATTTAGAACAATTTGTAGATTTTATTTTTCACTTTGACATTATGGACTTTTTTTGTGTTGATCAGTGGCAAAAACTCCTAATTAAATCCTTTTTGATTCCATGTTGTAACACAACAAAATGTGGAAAAGTCCAAGGGGGGTGAATACTTTTGAGAGCCACTGTAAGTGCTATATGGGGAAGCAATGCCAATGCCAATCTAAGCTTAGAAAATAGATTTTAAAACCTTATTTTTTATCTTTTTAAAAGATCATAATGTTCTGCCAAGCTAAATAATTTTCAAACCCCATTAAAAGCTGTGACTCTTGATAGTTATGGCATTAGCAAACGTGTGGCTTTGATGTCCTTCGCCTCATCAAAGGTCATTACTGCCCAATCGCCTCCTATAAAATCAGTTTCATGTGGCATCAAACGAAAATGGCTAGAGGCCATTTATGAAAGCATGATCATTAACCTCTAAAGCAGCGTCCTGGATTTCCCTTTATGCTGGCTGTGCACCTCGTACATGGACATTTAGAACATGTTACATGTGACGCCCTATTGGAGGTGTACAGCAGAGCAGGTTTATATCTGAAGGTTTTTCATTTTGGTCATTAAGCTAGCATGTCATTTTTACATTCCCATTACTGTGTTCTGGTGTTTTCTGGTGCTCTGCATAGTTGTGAGTTGTGTTGCTCCAACATAGAGTTACAGTATCAGCATTATAATCAGTGGCAGAAACATTTCTACCCAGAATGATTGTAAATACCATGCCAGTTGAAGTTATGTGCTCATTAACGTGGACAAGCGGTGAGCCATAATTCTTTGGTCTGTGTATTAGTCAGTATAGAGTGGTTAAAGGATGAGTTTAAAAGCACTGATAAATGCATTGCCTCATGATCTTTGGTACAAAATAAAAGCATAATATAATGTATGAAGCACACAATTTACATATAAATGAGCTGTCAATCACATGATTTATTCATCAGAACCTTCTTGCAAACTGTCAAATCAGTGCCGTCCTGGAATCCTGTGGTGTGATTCTACTCCCCTATTGACAGTTAGGGCAGGTGTTTCCAATGCTTTGGTCATGAATGCTGTTTCTGCATAGACAATGCTGATTTTTTTTTCTTTTTCTTGGACAGCTCTGAATAAGAAGTAATGCAAATTGGAAAGGCATAAATATTGAAATATTGAATCTCATATCCATTAGTGCTGCTCTCTTAAGGTGTGTCCTTTTTCTCTGTCTCTGCAGGGTGGAAAAGAAAGAGAGAGCCAGGTTAAAGACAGTGAAATTCAATTCAAAATCAAGAGACAAAGGGGTAAGTGCACCACGCAAGAGGATTTGAGGGGATAGCATTTTCTTATTCTGGTTTGTATTGCACGGTAAAATTTGCTGTTTTCAAAGCTAGTTTTCAGTTAGAAGCTACATAATTTAAATTGGGGAGGTCATTAATGCAGATGTTTAGTATTCTTTGTTAAGAGAAAAAATATTGTATTGTTATTTATTATTATTTATTTATTAGCAGACACCCTTACCCAGGGCAACTTACAGTTGTGTACAAAAAAAACATATCAGGAATTACAGAACAATTAAGAGTTAATTGCTGAACACGAAAATCGATTATTTTAAAATTTGGTTAAAAAAACTTTTTAGCTATTGAGAATATCAGCGTTTAGGGATATACAGATTGAACATGTCCATCTGTCTGTCTAGTTACAGTACATTTTTATATACATATGGATTGTGCCTTAATTGTGTATAAAGACAAGGGATTTTGCCATTGAGTATGCTACTGTACGTACTATATGTGATTTAATGTCTAAAAAGTACTAATATGTGAAGGTGACTGAAGATGACCCCCCGACTAAACAGCATGTTGAGATGCCTCTGTGTCAAGTTCTTGTGAAGACGTTCCTGCGCATCAAACGTTTCCCAACCTGAATTAACTGCATAAACAAAATTCATTTCAGAAGCTGTAGCTCAGTTACAGTACGTGTTGTGTGTCCTAACACAGCACCAAGAAATATGCATGAATTATTCACTACAAAAAAACCCCAGATACGCTTGACATTGATGTAGAACTGCATTTTACTTACACAGCTCCATTCTGCTTTCTTTCCATGCATTTCTCTTTGGGCAGCGCATGCAGTGCATGCTTTTTAATCTTAAGTGATCCACTTTCTTTCCATTACTGTACCTCCTGAGCTTCAACAACCTGGTGTTTCTGTACTCCATTGAAAATTAAAAACAATAGCCCCTTTCTATGCAGCCCAAATCTCTGGGCCATAAGTGATTTCCATTCAGAAAGCTAATATCACATGCAAGCTGCACTGTTTGCTGAAGCTGCACAAATATGCAGTAATAGTAACACACTAAAATTGCCAAAGCTGCAAAAAACAATGCATCTTGTAACCGTGAAATTTTGTATACCACGGTTATGAAAATCAAACCTCTAATGATGCATGTACCATTTAATATATATTAATATTATCTGCACCTGTGATCATCATCTTGCTATTGTGCATAAATGACTGCAGTTTCAATACCTTCCTCTTCTGTAGATCAGTTTGAGACCGTGTGGTGTTTTATTAAGGCACATGCTTTTGAAGTCTTAATGCAACTCAAAGAACCTTCCCTTTCTTGTGCCGATTTACATTTTGAATCAACTTTCACATTCCTTAATCCACAGCGTATGCTTTTGAAATGGGCATTGCAGCTTTAGGGTTAAATTCAGTTTGTTTTTCCCCATCAATTACAATGAATGATCGGCGGCTTTTAAAACACCTTAAGAAATAATATCACCTTTTTTAAGTAAAAGAAAATACAAGATGCATGTTTGTTTTTGCAGGTTCATGTTGCATTAGCTTTGTTTTCAATTGCACCTCCTCTTTGCATGCTCAGGGATTTGGGCAGAAATTAATCACCTTACAAGAATTCACCACTCTTCTAATAGTCTTTAGATTAAAACCTTTTACATTTGACATTTTCTGGGCTTTTCTTTATTTTGTTTCTCAAGTTATCTTATAGTTTCATGTTTTATTCTCATATTATATTTATATATATATATATATATATATATATATATATTTATATATATATCTTATATCTTATATATATATATTATTATTTTATTATTTTTTTTTTTTTTTTTTAAAGTGGACCTGACAATTTAAAGTGAGACGTCGATATTGACTCGAAAAACAGAGTCTCTTGAACTTGTCTCATGTCAATGGGACAGCAAAGCAACAAAAGGCTTGCTCTAAAACATAACTAGGATGAATTTGTTTTAAAACTTGATAAGACTTCAGAAGGAGAGAGCAGGATTTATTTAAAAATGTGCTCTTCACATTTTCCATTAATTAATTAATTTATAAATATAGCTACTACTAGCTTTACAAATGTACCTCCAGAACTTAAGTAGAGATCATTAAATTACCTAGATCTGGGGTTTCATTTTAATAGGGACGCTAGGTTTAATTTGACAAAAATACTGGCAAAAAAAAAATACGTGCTTAGGTTAGGTCAGGTGTTCTTTCAAGCAATTTTGTTTTGTTTTTCATTTTGCTCGTCAAACCTTTTTTATGGAAAGCCTACACATGGTGGTACCAGAGTCAGATTCCAAAGACCTGTAGGCCTGGGCTTTGTTCACACATTAGACACCCCTTGTTTTGCACCTCCTTCTCTTCCTCAGCAGTCATTCAATGACAAGCGTAAAAAGAACCTCTTTTCCCGAAAATTCCCTTTCTACAAGAACAAGGACCAGAGTGAGCAGGAAACCAGTGACCTTGATCGTAAGTAACTGGAACTGGACAGACGCTATAGGTCGGGGTCAACCAGCACAGGAGTAGCTTATTACCATGGAGACAGCTTTGAGAATTGTAACAGGCTGACTCGGCAGCAAATTCATTGGCAAATGAACTGGGCGCATACTTGTTTTGAGGGCCCTTTCAAAATAAAATTCTCAATCACTGTTTCAGTGTCAGATGTACCTACCTTCTCATTCTGATTTGATTTTCATCTGACTTGTTTGGATGCAGCCATGTGTAATAGGTGCACCTTTGATTTCTCAGTTCAGTGCTTTTGCGATGAATGAAAGCAGAGTGCCTGTTGCAGCCACAGAACTGTGCCCAATGGTAGGATCCATGCTCTATTCCAGTAACAAATGTCTTTTGTGATTGTTTTTCTATTTTGCTTGCTCTCCTGGGACTACTCTTCAGCAGATCCCAGATGACATGGGATCAAAAGGCCTAAGTAAGTGACGCAGTTCTCAAATTTACATCTAGGCCCCTCCTTAAAATAGTCAGATCTGACTTTTTTTTTTCGTCATCACAGTTCAGTCAGCTTGTATTGTTTCATTGTTTCACCAACTACTTTTATCCATTTTTACACATTTTATATATATATATATATATGTTATTATATATATATATATATATATATATATATATTATACATCTTTTTTAAATTTTGAAAAAATTCATCTTTTTAAGTACACACCAACCATCTATTAACAAGAAGGTGAAAACAGTGTAGACTACAGCAGATTTTAATATTAATTATTGTTGTTAATATCAACCTTGGCTTTCTGTAATGTTGCCTAACATTGATAATCAAATGTAGTGCAGCAAAAAAAAAAAAAAGTAGCGTTTATTTAGCTGTTTAACAACTTGGCTTCCCTACTTAATATAACCAAAAATCTGCTTGACCTAAATGAGTGACCCAAACATCACAAAAAGATTTTCTTCTTCAATCCAATTTAAATCTGTATCCATGGAAACGTGATGTGCAGCATGCTTAGCTTTCACATTAAGACCTGTGTTTTGAGTATGGCTCAGTAAAATATTTAGTGGTGTAGAATCACAAAAACACAACACAAATCGCCACAATTGACCACCTCAGCTTGTGGGGGGAAAGGACTAAATGGGTTGGGTTTTTGAGGTCAGAATAAGAAGCACTAAATTAAAATAACTTAACAGAAGCCATATCGATTCTAATACTTTTTTTCTGCCAACCAGTGTGGATGGAGGTATTGTTTGGTAACAAATAGGTATGCAAGTAACTGAACATATTTTCAAAAGTACTGCTAATTTAACACTCCCTTTATTTGGATCTGAAGTAGAGACACGTTTCAGTACAGAAGCTATACCCAATACAGGTATTATTTTGATGCGTTTCCCGAAAGTGTTAATTACTTTGGGGCTTATTTTTTAAATGTAACAGGGCACAGGCTGGGCGTGAACCTGTGCACCACAAGCAAGCATCTTAACCACAGTGCAAAAGAACTGGGCTCATCTGCATTCAGGGTTTTAGAGCGTCTAACCTCATCTCATCTCGCCGACAGGGGACTTGCAACAGCAGTGCATCCCACAACACTGCCCGTTACAGAAATTTCTTATAGCATGTGTACTGGCAGCCCCTTCATGTCTTCTCAGTAGAAGTTTCATAATTGTTTCATATTTATCGGCCTTGTGAGAACCTTGAGGAGGCATAGACTCTGCCATTGGATTTGCACCCGTAATCTAAATGTGTTGCATTGAAGACTTCATTTGATAAAGCAGCTTGATTTCCTTTGTGCTCTCTAACACCGGGTGATTTTGTCTTCAAGGTTCTTCACAATCCAGGACCCCTGTTCTTTTTGTGTTCATGCACACGATTTAGATTTTCCTTTGTAGAGCTTGTGTGTAGTAACACTGTATTGTAGTCCTTTGTTTTTTTTCTTACCTTCCCTTTGTTGCAATTTCAGAGCATGTAACCTCTAATGCCAGCGATAGTGAAAGTAGTTACCGTAAGTCTGTGTTCCCTTTTTTTCCCCCTATATCTGTTTTTTTTTTTTTTTACTAGATTTCACTGTAGACAGATGTCAGTTTTAATAGCCAATATCTTTTCATTATCCACTCATGTATCCCACATCATATCTTCTTGCTCAGCCGCCTGTTTAGTTTTAATATGGATGTAAGCTATATTGTCAGATAATAGGGTAAAGTGCCCTCTGTAGGTTAGTTACGCAAACTGCAAGCCCTGGTTTTTGATCATGAAGGAAGGATATGGCACATACAATTAAATAAAATTTAAAACAGACTCATATTTGAAGTTGTCATTTTTGCAGTATATTTTGTAATGGTATTTTTTTTTTTTTTTTTTTTTTTTTGTTTGTTTGTTTTTTGAAAAAAACACTTTAGGTTTTTAAACAGTTTGGCTTGTTTTTTTTTTGTTTGTTTGTTTTTGTCTTTTTACTGCTTCAGCTTACAAAGAGTAACATACACATGATGCAGACCTTCTAATTTGTATTCATTTAGAAAGTACTCTAACAAAACACATTTGAATATGTTGCATGCTTTTAGTTGCATTAAATGAAGAATTTATAGATATAGAACCAAATAACCCTATAAACATATATTAAAATGAAATCAAACTAACATTGTTACCATACCATTCTTTTAGAAACCTGTTTTGTTTACAGACATGCACTTTGTTTATGTTAATCCTGCCAAAATGTTTAGCAGCTGGCTCTTCTGAGCAACATCTGAGTAAAATACTCTTGAAGTAATTCAGTTGTGGAAGCTGCAATTACTATAGTAAGGTATTGGTGAATAGGTTTTGGCTAGTTTCAGTTGAGAACAATAGGTTATGCTTTCTGAGGCTGTGTGTTTTGGTTTTTGGTTTTTATTGTTTTCTAAAGATGGGCAATGCGCTCTGTCTCTAAGCAGGTGGCCTGGAGGAATACGTACTGTCTTACGAGCCTGTCACCCAGCAAGAAGGTAAGAGGGGATTTTGGTGCAGAGCATAGAAATTAATTAATCAATGCTTGGATTACATTCTGCTTTATAGAAAAAGATGTACAAATTTGATGCACCAAGAGCTATTTCAAACTAATCGTTCACTAATTTACCAATGCCTCAATATGCACGCTCCATATATATATATATATATATATATATATATATATATATATAATATATATGTATATAAAACAATGGAAAACAATGAATAAGATAACTATGATATATTATATATATATATATATATATATATATATATATATATATATATATATATATATATATATATATATATATATATATATGTATTTTCAACTGATGGTAAAGCATCATATCTAGTGTTTTCAAAACAAGTTAATAACAAGTAAATGCCTGCCTTTCTCTCCAGTAAACTACTCGCGTCCAGTGATAGTTTTGGGACCCATGAAAGACAGAGTAAATGACGATCTGATCTCAGAGTTTCCAGACAAGTTTGGCTCCTGCGTTCCTCGTGAGTGTTCATATATTCAGTGGAAAGTATTGAGGGGGACAGTAAGCAAAAAGCAAAGTGGCTTGCCTAAGAGTGAGCCTTTATGTAACCCACAGGAGTGTAATGAGAGATTAGAATAAATGTTTTGTGCATTGTATCAAAGTAGTTTTTGAACTTGGGACGTTTTAAGCGAACTGAAATGTAACATTCCTAGTAATAGTGCAGCTTTTCCATACACAGAAGTATTGGGAAATACAAGCTAAAGATATTTTACCTGCATCTAAAGTAAAAAGATACAATACACATTGTGCTGCCTACAACCACCATGAGTGAATTGTTCTGAGGTGCAATTACAATTTTAAACAAAACCATCTGACAATAGCTTTGTCCTCATAATATGAGGTAAAACGGAGATCTCATTAATTTAAACTTGCTACATTACTGAGTTTAATCAAAGTAGGTACAGTAGATACTACCCCGTTTTATATCGCTTTAGAAGGGAGCCATAGTTAAGAGTTGCTTTACATTCATATTCGATATTCATCATTTAAACACTTGTCTTAAGAGCTTTAGTAATACTACAAAGCAGTATAGAGTAATATTCTTCTGGCATGTGAATCTGTGTGTTCCAGACACAACTAGACCACAGCGTGACTATGAGGTGGATGGCAGGGATTATCACTTTGTCACATCTCGGGAGCAGATGGAGAAGGACATTCAGGATCACAAGTTCATCGAGGCCGGCCAGTACAACAACCACCTGTACGGAACCAGTGTACAGTCAGTACGGGAGGTAGCAGAAAAGGTACTGAGCAACAGATGGTCATTTCAGGGTTATGAGTAAAAACACTCACTGAAGATAGTTAGGGTTACTGTCAATTTTAAACGGTATCGCCTCATTAAATCCCCCCCAAAGAACCCTTGTGAAAATTTCCCATAGTACAGGCATTGCAAAGTGTTTGCAACAGAATATTACAGTTAAAAATTTGTAATTGATTACAACTTTTGCAGAACTTTTGAACAGAAAGAACCGGAGTGTCTTGCTACAGCTGTTAAAATGTTCCCCTGTTTTCTTAGTATAATTGATACTGTATTCTAAATTTAAATTATGTTGCTCCACACTGTTTAATCTAGTTATTTTTTTAGATATGATGTATTATAGCTGTATCAAAATCAACAGTAGGGGAGTTTGTTATTTTATGTTTTATGTAACGCCATTTGTTTTCTTCAGGGCAAGCACTGTATCCTCGACGTGTCAGGCAATGCTATCAAGAGGCTACAGATAGCACTGCTCTATCCTATTGCTGTTTTCATTAAACCAAAATCTGTAGAAAATATTATGTGAGTAAACCGAAATCCTCCAGATATTAAATGTAGCTCACAAGACACCACTCAAAACGATCAACTAACTTCTCTATAGATAGCACATTCCTCATAGGAGAAACACATTGCTGTCCAGTAATTTAAAAAAAGCTAATATCCCACCCAGTCATTCCACATGGTAATAAATGGACAGCGTTTGGGACTAGAATTCACTGGTGGAATGTCTTGTTACAATCCTATTTTTGGTTATCTATTCAGGGGAGTGTATGGTTAATGGGTAATACATTCCCATTCCTAGATGGGCACGAAGCCTGTATTAAAATGAGGGTGAGCTGATCTGTGCCCGCTGTTTTTGCTACATCAGGGAGATGAATAAGCGTCTGACAGAAGAGCAAGGCAGGAAGACTTATGAGCGAGCCATGAAACTGGAGCAGGAATTCACAGAGCACTTCACAGGTTTGTACAGCTGAGACAAAAGGTGTTTCATTCATTCATGTAGGAGTGAGGGAGTGAGGGAGTGAGTGAGTGAGTGAGGGAGTGAGTGAGTGGTACAGCAATAAAAAATAATAACTGCGATTGCACCTGCCTGTCCCAATGCCTGATCTGAGAGTAAAACAACATCTTAAGATGTGATTGTTAGTATAAATGCATTGGAGACATCTCCAAGCTGTATTCAGACTCAAGTTGTCGGCGCAAGTGCATGTCACCTTTGTTAACTAATTGAATGGTGGAAAAAGTCAAACGTGTTTTGGGTAAAAGTACTTTTCTTGCTACAGCTATGACCATTGTGATGGTTGGAGTATGTTCTGTTTTCTTTCTTTGTCCAGTTGTGGCAATCTAACTACAAAATTTAAAACGGTCTGTTTTAAAAGCATGTGAAACCTCCTTGATCTCCGGTACAACAAAAGGATTACCAGGTCCTTCCAGGCCTAGAATCATCACAGTAAGCCATGCTAAGCAAGGCTTAGAGAAAACCTTAACTCCTTTAAATGATAGAAGAGGAGAAAATACAGCATGTTGACACATTGAAAATAAAAGTTAAAGGCACACCCAGGGCTATTCAAATGTGTTTGACTTTGAGGAGATATTACTGGAACATTCTTAGCAGAATGAAAGAAAATACTTGTCTGTGCCTTTTATTGCAGGTTTTACATTTTTAGTGTAGTAATTACATTATGCAGCGTATATCAGATGATATATGTTTAAAGTCCAGGGGAAGGGAATATTAAGTCACTTTTGTATTATATTTACAAATTCAAGACTAACTTCAGTCACTGTTGGAATGCAGTCATGTGGATGCATTTTACTGTTTATTTCAATATGTGTTTATTCCATGAATTAGTAAACATTTTGACAAATCTTTCTTTCAGGCAACACACTATTTTCTACTTGCTCCAGACTGATTCCTGACAAAAGCAAGACCTTGTTGCCTGAAAGAAACATTTATTCTCTAACTTGACCAACATCTGATTAGCATTATGTTTTCAGTCACTGTTTCTTTAGTGCCAATCAAAGCCAAGACATCTAGCGAAAGGTCACATTTTTTTGACTGCATTAAATATTGGAGTAGCCATTGTGTGATCAGGACTGTAAGTCTTTTGACATCAACAAAGCAGGCCGCACATACTGTTGTGAGGTGTATGTGTCACTGAGTTTTACTACCACTGTTTTAATATTATACCATGAAAGCAAGTAGTCAAAGCTAGACTTGACAAGCTGCAGTCTCTTCCAGTTGAAAAGCTACCAGCTCTTGCCAGGATTAATATAAAGTGTGTGTGTGTGTATATATATATATATATATATATATATATATATATATATATATATATATATATATATATATATATATATATATATATATATATATATATAGTATATCATTTTATTTTTATTGTTTTTACTGTCCTCGAGTTTACTTCTGAAAAAAATACATCTGTGATGCTGGCACTTACTTATATAAAGAGGCTGGTCTAACCTGCATTGTATATGCCTATCACATGCAACTACAGCCAAAGAGTAGCTCCTGATACAGAGATATAATGTAGAAGTCATTGCAACCACTCAGAATGATGGTAAAGATAAGTTACATTGTATATATGAAAATGTAATTGGAATCTACTTGCGAATCGAACAATGAATTTCCAACATTTTCTGACCAACGCCTCCCTTTGTCTTCCAGCTATTGTTCAAGGGGACACACTAGAGGAGATCTACAACCGGGTTAAACAAATCATCGAGGAGCAATCCGGCCCCTATATCTGGGTACCAGCCAAGGAGAAATTATGAAGATGCTGATTTTCTTTCTTTCTTTCTTTTTTTTTTTTAACCAACCTTGTCTGCTGCGTTTGATGGCTCTCCACCCCTTCTTTCAAAATCCACTTGTTCCCTGTGTATACATCATATGGGACACAACCCCTTTTGTGTGTCTCAACATCCTCTCTCACCTTTTGACACCAGTATCTTGTCGATTTTGAGACTGTGGCATAGATTGGTTGGATCACCACTGTCTTTCTACAGAGAAGGGGGGGTATGGCCTGACCAGCTACAAAAGGAGGATTCTGTGGTACAGTTCCTTAATGTTTAAGGGCGGTGACTTTTTAGAAATGCATTATATATATATATTTTTTTTCTTTTAAATTTGGATTGTTTTCATGGTAAAGGAAGGAATATGCGGTCTCATTTATTGGGTCAGAAAAATACGCAGTAAAAATGTGCACGTTCTAGCTTTAATAGCATGGTTTGGACGATTTATGATTTTATTTTTTGCTGTCTAAAGTTTCTTCAGTCATTAATCCTAGCCTCCTTTCTGTTTTACATGCATTTTGTCTCGCACAACCTCATAGATCTGCCCATTTTAAAAGGTTCAGGTTTGGTTCAGGTACACGTCTGTTAGTTATTTGTTAGAATGTTTCTGAGCGGCTTCCTCTAACATTAATCTGTGTCTTATCATTAAAAACTGCTTTGTCACTATGATCAAGAGTAAATTTAATCATCTTAGGTGCTAGGGAGGGTTTTTTTTTTTTTTTTTTTTTTTTTTTTTAAATAAGGAATGACTGGTTGTGTTAGTGATGTTGAAAGTGTCACTTTTTAAAGTCCATATATTAATGGAAGAGGCTTTGGGCCATAGCAAAAAACAAAAAAAAGGATTCTATTGTACACAGTTTAAGATTTAACAGATATTTAACCCTCAGTAAACTGCCTATTTTGTTATAATAAAAGACTATATTGAACTTTACTTAACACTATAAACTATGGGAATTATTTTCTTTACATAATTACACACACACACATTATTTATATATATATATATATATATATATATATATATATATATATATATATATATATATATATACACACACTGAGTGTACAAAACATTAGGAGCACCTTCCTAATATTGAGTTGCACTCCCTTTTGCCCTCAGAACAGCCTCAATTCATTGAGGCATGGACTCTACAAGGTGTCTCAAACATTCCACAAGGATGCTGGCCCATGTTGACTCCAATACTTCCCACAGTTGTGTCAAGTTGGCTGGTAGTGGATCTCTACTCCGAATAGCTCGTTCCATCTCATCCCACAGATGCTCAATTGGATTGAGATCTGGTGACTGGGCAGGCCACTGCAGTAAGCTGAATTCATTGTCATGTTCGTGGAACCATTCCTGGACAATCCTAGCCTTGTGGCATGGGGCATTATCCTGCTGAAAAGATCTATTAGCAAATGGTTACACTGCTGCCATCAAGGGAGGCACCTGATTGGCAATGATGTTCAGGTATCCTGTGGCATTCAAACGTTGCTCCACTTTTGTCAAGGGGCCCAATGTGTGCCATGAAAACACACCCCACACCATCACACCACCACCACCAGCCTGCAATGTTGACACGTGGCATGATGGATGCATGTACTCATGTGGTTTTCTCCATACCCTAGTCCTCCCATCAGCATGAAACAGCAGGAACCTGGATTCATCAGACCAGGCAATGTTTTTCCAATCCTCCAGTGTTTTTGTTCCTTAGCCCACTGCAACCACAGTTTCTTGTGTTTTGCTGAAAGAAGTGGAACTCTGTTAGGTCGTCGGCTGCCATACCCCATTCGTGTCAAGGTACGACGAGTTGCATTCTTTTATTGGTCTTTCGGCACCAGTGTTGTACTGGACTGTCAGCTGACTAACTGTAGCCCGTCTGTTGTTCTGCACAATTCATGTCAGCCTCCTTTGGCCTCTTTCATCAATGAGCCATTTTCGACCACTGGCCTGCCGTTGGCTGGATGTCCTTTGGGTGGTGGACCATCCTTGATACACACGGGAAACTGTTGAGCGTGAAAAACCCAGCAGCGTTGCAGTTCTTGACATACTCAGACCGGCGCGCCTGACATCTACTACCATACCCCGTTCAAAGGCACTTTAATCTTTTGTCTTGCCCATTTACCCTCTGAATGGCACACATACACAATCCATGTCTCAATTGTGTCAAGGCTTAAAAATCCTTATTTAACTGGTCTCCCCTTCATCTACACTGATTGAAGTGGATTTAACAGGTTCATCAATAAGGGATCATAGCTTTCACCTGGATTCACCTCGTCAGTCTATTTCATGGAAAGAGCAGGTGTTCCTAATGTTTTGTACACTGAGTGTGTGTGTATGTATGTGTGTGTATATATATATATATATATATATATATATATATATATATATATATATATATATATATATATATAAATCCTTTACTTTTACCACCAACTCCTTTGGCATTTTTGTTTTCCTTTTTTATGCATATACCTTGAGAGATTTTCATCCTTAATTAATCTGAATCATGGGGTCCGGTAGTTGGGTAAAGCAGTATTTGGTATAAAGCGTCACAAATTAAGTAACAGTGGCAGCTAGTTCTCCTCTTTTCCTCCCATGTAAGTTGTATGTGAGATTTTTCATGTGATGTGCATGTTTTTGTAAGCAGCTAGGGTAATTCTAAAAAGCAAAAAAAGGAAATGAATCTGGACTTTCTGTGTATGTGTTTTCACCTGAAATTGCAATTGTCATATCTTCCATTGTAGCGCTACATTGGATTGTACAGGTGTCTGTGTGGAAAGAAAATTATATTTTACCAAGTTTGAAGATCTGTTCTTTAATAAAAAAAATTAAATAAAATTAAATAAAAAAAGCCTTTAAATCCTAAATCATAGGAGCTTTGACTGGTAAACCTACTCACGTTCTTTGGAGAGGATTGTTTTATATAGGAATATCTGCATATTAACATCAGTATAGCTTTACTACTCATTCTGGCACTGGAATTTGTAAATAACTACCAACCTATATTCATTCCATTTGTCAAAAGAGGAGAACAGCGAATAAACTTTTATCATACAACTGTCTCTAGTGTGCATCTTGCTTAAGGAAATCTGGACGGGATAAAAATAACACTCTGGGGGCCGGGGGGGGGGGGGGGGGGGTCCAGTCCAGTCCAGTCAATTCCTCTAAATACTGTTACTGCCTAAATGATAAAGAAATAGCATGTTAAAAATGTTGTTTTCATAACCTAGAACACAAAGGGCTGTACCAACCTTTTCACATTCTCCATAATCCCTTTATAACGTGCAGCAGGGTGCAGGTTTGAAGACGCTATGGAGTTATTACAGAGGTCAGAAATCAAAACCAAGTGCACGTTATTGTTTTGTTTCACACTGTAACACCGAAATGAACTATCGAGGTACCTCAAAAAGTCAATGACATTCAGGGTGTAAGGTAAATAGTTAAAAAAAAAAAAAAAAAAAAAAACTTTGTATTTTGACACGTAACATTTCGGACTCGCTAATGTGAACCAGTTTGGATCAGGCCATGCTCAGAGGTGTAGGTTTAGAGTATGGTCATTATCGGTACCATATTGTGTTTTTTGATAATTTAATGAAGTCCGTAATAACTATTTGAATAAGTAATACAGATACAGATCTAGTATCTACATCTGCATGGGCTGGGTGACGTGACCAATTCTGTTTTTTAAAATTCACCTATCGTCTCATAATTGGTATTGCACTGACAAACCTCTCATCTTTTAAAGAAAATCTCCATGACATTTTGTAGTTGTAATTAACTGAAATTAAAAAAAGCAGATATAAATTAACATTGTGAAAGCTGATTGTGTTCTTATCATATGACAATGCATACAGTACGTTTCAATATCAAGTTATATTTCGTTAAACTAAAAATTGTAAAAAAATAAATAAAAATATATACTATATTAACTCTTACTGTTGGAGTAATTTTTGTTGTCACTGTATATGAATGTGAAGTGTTACTCTGTCTTTGCATGGACCTAAGAAGAATGAATATATCTGCCTCCATAAAATACCAGATCTGAGTGCTGATTTGCAATGCTGGAAAAGGTTCACATATGTTTGGTATATATTACCACTAGAGAGAAGCCAAACACTTCACAAAGGCATAGCACACAAAGCAAGAAAAATACATGAAAGAGAATAAATACGTATTTTTAGTCATTGAAAATGCATTCATTAATGTAAGCAATGTGTAGATCTCATTTTAAATAATGTTTGTTCATTTAAAGATGCTTCTCAGCAGTCCAGCCACCAGTGGAAGATGGCACCCCATGTGTGCCTCAACATTTATGTTCTAACCACTTCTTGTGTATAATTGTCTGTGTATGTACA